>NW_025726179.1:0-120462 GCF_021461395.2 Schistocerca americana | reverse complement strand
CTGGAATCACTCAACAGAGGAAAGTCCACTGGACCTGACGGGATACCAGTTCGATTCTACACAGAGTACGCGAAAGAACTTCCCCCATTCTAACAGCCGTGTACCGCAAGTCTCTAGAGGAACGGAAGGTTCCAAATGATTGGAAAAGAGCACAGGTAGTCCCAGTCTTCAAGAAGGGTCGCCGAGCAGATGCGCAAAACTATAGACCTATATCTCTGACATCGATCTGTTGTAGAATTTTAGAACATGTTTTTTGCTCGAGTATCATGTCGTTTTTGGAAACCCAGAATCTATTCTGTAGGAATCAACATGGATTCCGGAAACAGCGATCGTGTGAGACCCAACTCGCTTTATTTGTTCATGAGACCCAGAAAATATTAGATACAGGCTCCCAGGTAGATGCTATTTTCCTTGACTTCCGGAAGGCGTTCGATACAGTTCCGCACTGTCGCCTGATAAACAAAGTAAGAGCCCACGGAATATCAGACCAGCTGTGTGGCTGGATTGAAGAGTTTTTAGCAAACAGAACACAGCCTGTTGTTATCAATGGAGAGACGTCTACAGACGTTAAAGTAACTTCTGCCGTGCCACAGGGGAGTGTTATGGGACCATTGCTTTTCACAATATATATAAATGACCTAGTAGATAGTGTCGTAAGTTCCATGCGGCTTTTCGCGGATGATGCTGTAGCATACAGGGGGGAAGTTGCAGCATCAGAAAATTGCAGCGAAATGCAGGAAGATCTGGGAGTATGCGTGCGGAACGATTTTAAGTGGAATGATCATATAAAATTAATTGTTGGTAAGGCGGGTACCAGGTTGAGATTCATTGGGAGAGTCCTTAAAAAATGTAGTCCATCAACAAAGGAGGTGGCTTACAAAACACTCGTTCGACCTATACTTGAGTATTGCTCATCAGTGTGGGATCCGTACCAGGTCGGGTTGAAAGAGGAGATAGAGAAGATCCAAAGAAGAGCGGCGCGTTTCGTCGCAGGGTTATTTGGTAACCGTAGCGTTACAGAGATGTTTAGCAAACTCAAGTGGCAGACTCTGCAAGAGAGGCGCTCTGCATCGCGATGTAGCCTGCTCGCCAGTTTCGAGAGGGTGCGTTTCTGGATGAGGTATCGAATATATTGCTTCCCCCTACTTATACCTCCCGAGGAGATCACGAATGTAAAATTAGAGAGATTCGAGCGCGCACGGAGGCTTTCAGGCAGCCGTTCTTCCCGCGAACCATACGCGACTGGAACAGAAAAGGGAGATAATGACAGTGGCACGTAAAGTGCCCTCCGCCACACACCGTTGGGTGGCTTGCGGAGTATAAATGTAGATGTAGATGTAGAAGCAGAATTAAAGGGATACGGTTTGCAGTAGCTACGCAGAGGCGAAGAGTAGTACTCAGAATAGATTAGCGTGGAGAACTGCATCAAAAAATGGTCTTGTATTGAAGACCAAAACAACAACAACAGCTGACACATTTCAAAACTCCATTCTGCCACCTTGAGCTGCTAGTAAAATGTTTTATTTACACATTCCAGTCGAGTGACTATCATCAGGTTCCCGTATATCAAATGAAGTAATACATAAGTAATAATTACAAGTTTAATCTGTCACGAATCTGTGACGTTGTGTAGATGTTAACAAAACACACACCTAATGAAATGTCACATACTCACATAAAAGTATTCACAGCAGCATGTTAGGTGATAAAATCGTTATCGTCAGGTGATAAAACAATGAATTACACACTGAAAATAAAAATATACAATGATATAGAGATGTGATTTGCCACGAAAACCAAATATCATAAAGACGTAAATGGTTCACATTTGCACAGAGTCACTCGTAATCAAATCGCAATTTAGCTAACTTCGTCAGTCTGTAAAAATTGTGCTTGGTCGTATATTCACGTTAAAAGTGTAATCGTCGTTAACGTTGTGAACAGACTCATTCCACACAGACGTGACTGAACAGCTAATCACTGTTACTATTAAAGCCAAAGGTGGTCATAGAGATCTCCATACATCGGCAGTGACTAGCATCTTACAACTACTATTCTGTATGCCATCTGCTACGATAAGTCACGTGACAGTCATAACTGGTGTTCTTTACGATGCATTAAATAGCAATCTGCGCGTTGCTGTCACAGTTGCGGTGACAGAAATCAAAATGTTAATGTATGATGGAAGCAATATACATACGAATGTGTCGTTTCACAGTAATGCATATGAGTACATGTAAGCCATTACTTCTATGCGTTTTGTTTTCTGTCACCGCAACTGTGATTGTAACAAGCGCAAATTGCTATTAGCTGCAACACATAGAACACCTGTTACGACCGTCACATGTACTATAGTAGCAGACGACACACAGCTTAGTAACTGTAAGACACTAGTCACTGTCGATGCACATCTCTGTTATCACCTGTGGCTCTACAACAAACAACTGTTCAATAGCCTCTGAGTGGTATCAGTCTGCTTACAGCTTAATGACGACTGCAGTTTTAAAATGAAATCGGAAAGATCACATAATAATGTTGCGGGTAGAGCTAACCAGACTGCGATTTATTGGCAGAACACTTAAATAGTGCAACAGATGTACTAAAGAGATTGCTTACACCAAGCTCGTCCGCCCTCTTCAGGAGTACTGCTGTGTGCTGTCGGATCCGCATCAAAGGGAAGTGATGGAAGACATCGAAAAAGTCCAACGAAGGCCAGCTCGTTCTTTGTTATAGCGAAATAGGGCAGAGAATGCCACGGATATGATACGTCGGGTGGCAGTCGCTAACACGCAGGCATTTTTCGTTGCGGCAGCATCTTCTCGTAACATTTCAATCACCAACTTTCTGCTCCAATTGCGAAAATATTATGTTGGCGCCCACTTTCATAGGAAGAAATGAGCATCATAATAAAATAAGGGAAATCAGAGCTCGCACAGAAAGATTTAAGGGCTCGTTTTCTCCGCACGCCGCTCCATAGTGGAATGGTAGAGAAATGACTTTAAGATGGTTCAATGAACCCGCTGCCGGGCACTTAATTTTTAATTGAACAGTTATCATGTAGGTGTAGTTGAAGTAGATGTAGATCTGTGAGGACGCTACCTAGCACATTTTGTATCGACTGACGAGGAAATTTATATTACGATGTGACAACAGGTAACTCTGTACAAATGTGAATCACTTACGTCTTTATGACTTGTTACACATGGTTTTTATTATAATGACTCATGATATAGTTTTCTTTTCAGCTTGTAGTTCGTGTTTTTGTCACCCGACGAAACGATTTAATATTTCGCCTTACATGATGCTGTGAATACTTTTATATGAGGGCGTGAGATTTCATTACGTATGTGATGTTGTTAACATTAACTTCAGTTAATAGAGTTGTGACAGTTTAACTTGAAATGTTAGTAATGTATTATTTTATTTGGTATAAAGGAACATGATGATGGTCTGACGACTGAAACTGGTTGTGTTACTAAAGTATTTTGCCAGGAGCTGGAAGCGGTAATATGACATTTTTCTAATATACACTGAAGATCCCCCCCATGATCCATGGACCTTGCCGTTGGTGGAGAGGCTTGCGTGCCTCAGCGATACAGATAGCCGTACCGTAGGTGCAACCACAACGGAGGGGTATCTGTTGAGAGGCCAGACAAACGTGTGGTTCCTGAAGAGGGGCAGCAGCCTTTTCAGTAGTTGCAAGGGCAACAGTCTGGATGATTGACTGATCTGGCCTTGTAACAATAACCAAAACGGCCTTGCTGTGCTGGTACTGCGAACGGCTGAAAGCTAGGGGAAACTACAGCCGTAATTTTTCCCGAGGGCATGCAGCTTTACTGTATGATTGAATGATGATGGCGTCCTCTTGGGTAAAATATTCCGGAGGTAAAATAGTCCCCCATTCGGATCTCCGGGCGGGGACTACTCAAGAGGATGTCGTTATCAGGAGAAAGAAAACTGGCGTTCTACGGATCAGAGCGTGGAATGTCAGATCCCTTAATCGGGCAGGTAGGTTAGATAATTTAAAAAGGGACATGAATAGGTTAAAGTTAGATATAGTGGGAATTAGTGAAGTTCGGTGGCAGGAGGAACAAGACTTCTGGTCAGGTGACTACAGGGTTATAAACACAAAATCAAATAGGGGTAAAGCAGGAGTAGATTTAATAATGAATAGCAAAATAGGTATGCGAGTAAGCTACTACAAACAGCTTACTGAACGCATTATTGTGGCCAAGATAGATTCGAAGCCCACACCTACTACAGTAGTACAAGTTTATATGCCAACTAGCTCTGCAGATGACGAAGAAATTGAAGAAATGTATGATGAAATAAAAGAAATTATTCAGATTGTGAAGGGAGACGAAAATTTAATAGTCATGGGTGACTGGAATTCGAGTGTAGGAAAAGGGAGAGAAGGAAACGTAGTAGGTGAATATGGATTGGGGCTAAGAAATGAAAGAGGAAGCCGCCTGGTAGAATTTTGCATAGAGCACAACATAATCATAGCTAACACTTGGTTTAAGAATCATGAAAGAAGATTGTATACATGGAAGAACCCTGGAGATACTAAAAGGTATCAGACAGATTATATAATGGTAAGACAGAGATTTAGGAACCAGGTTTTAAATTGTAAGACATTTCCAGGGGCAGATGTGGACTCTGACCACAATCTATTGGTTGTTACCTGTAGATTATAACTGAAGAAACTGCAAAAAGGTGGGAATTTAAGGAGATGGGACCTGGATAAACTGAAAGAACCAGAGGTTGTACAGAGTTTCAGGGAGAGCATAAGGGAACAATTCACAGGAATGGGGAAAGAAATACAGTAGAAGAAGAATGGGTAGCTTTGAGGGATGAAGTAGTGAAGGCAGCAGAGGATCAAGTAGGTAAAAAGACAAGGGCTAGTAGAAATCCTTGGGTAACAGAAGAAATATTTAATTTAATTGATGAAAGGAGAAAATATAAAAATACAGTAAATGAAGCAGGCAAAAAGGAATACAAACGTCTCAAAAATGAGATCGACAGGAAGTGCAAAATGGCTAAGCAGGGATGGCTAGAGGACAAATGTAAGGATGTAGAGGCTTATCTCACTAGGGGTAAGATAGATACTGCCTACAGGAAAATTAAAGAGACCTTTGGAGATAAGAGGACCACTTGTATGAATATCAAGAGCTCAGATGGAAACCCAGTTCTAAGCAAAGAAGGGAAAGCAGAAAGGTGGAAGGAGTATATAGAGGGCCTATACAAGGGCGATGTACTTGAGGACAATATTATGGAAATGGAAGAGGATGTAGATGAAGATGAAATGGGAGATACGATACTGCGTGAAGAGTTTGACAGAGCACTGAAAGACCTGATTCGAAACAAGGCGCCCGGAGTAGACAACATTCCATTGTAACTTCTGACGGCCCTGGGAGAGGCAGTCCTGACAAAACTCTACCATCTGGTGAGCAAGATGTATGAAACAGGCGAAATACCCTCAGACTTCAAGAGGAATACAATAATTCCAATCCCAAAGAAAGCAGGTGTTGACAGATGTGAAAATTACCGAACTATCAGTTTAATAAGTCACAGCTGCAAAATACTAACACGAATTCTTTACAGACGAATGGAAAAACTAGTAGAAGCCAACCTCGGGGAAGATCAGTTTGGATTCCGTAGAAACACTGGAACACGTGAGGCAATACTGACCTTACGACGTATCTTAGAAGAAAGATTAAGGAAAGGCAAACCTACGTTTCTAGCATTTGTAGACTTAGAGAAAGCTTTTGACAATGTTGACTGGAATACTCTCTTTCAAATTCTAAAGGTGGCAGGGGTAAAATACAGGAAGCGAAAGGCTATTTACAATTTGTACAGAAACCAGATGGTAGTTATAAGAGTTGAGGGACATGAATGGGAAGCATTGGTTGGGAAGGGAGTAAGACAGGGTTGTAGCCTCTCCCCGATGTTGTTCAATCTGTATATTGAGCAAGCAGTAAAGGAAACAAAAGAAAAATTCGGAGTAGGTATAAAATCCATGGAGAAGAAATAAAAACTTTGAGGTTCGCCGATGACATTGTAATTCTGTCAGAGACAGCAAAGGACTTGGAAGAGCAGTTGAACGGAATGGACAGTGTCTTGAAAGGAGGATATAAGATGAACATCAACAAAAGCAAAACGAGGATAATGGAATATAGCTGAATTAAGTCAGGTGATGCTGAGGGAATTAGATTAGGAAATGAGACACTTCAAGTAGTAAAGGAGTTTTGCTATTTGGGGAGCAAAGTAAATGATGATGGTCGAAGTAGAGAGGATATAAAATGTAGACTGGCAATGGCAAGGAAAGCGTTTCTGAAGAAGAGAAATTTGTTAACATCGAGTATAGATTTAAGTGTCAGGAAGTCATTTCTGAAAGTATTCGTATGGAGTGTAGCCATGTATGGAAGTGAAACATGGACGATAAATAGTTTGGACAAGAAGAAAATAGAAGCTTTCGAAATGTGATGCTACAGAAGAATGCTAAAGATTAGATGGGTAGATCACATAACTAATGAGGAGGTATTGAATAGGATTGGGGAGAAGAGAAGTTTGTGGCACAACTTGACCAGAAGAAGGGATCGGTTGGTAGGACATGTTCTGAGGCATCAAGGGATCACCAATTTAGTATTGGAGGGCAGCGTGGAGGGTAAAAATAGAAGAGGGAGACCAAGAGATGAATACACTAAGCAGATTCAGAAGGATGTAGGTTGCAGTAGGTACTGGGAGATGAAGAAGCTTGCACAGGATAGAGTAGCATGGAGAGCTGCATCAAACCAGTCTCAGGACTGAAGACCACAACAACAACAACACTGAAGATCCAAAGAAACTGGTACACCTACCTAATATCGTGTGTGGCCCCCGCGAGCACGCAGAAGTGCCGCAACACGACGTCCCATGGACTCGACCATGTCCGAAGTAATGCTGGAGGGAACTGACACCATGAATCCTGCAGGGCTGTACATAAAACCGTAACAATATGAGGGGGTGGAAATCTCTTCTGAACAGCACGTTGCAAGGCATCCCACATATGCTCAATAATGTTCATGTCTGGGGAGTTTGGTGGCCAGCGGAAGTGCTTAAACTCAGAAGATTGTTCATGGAGCCACTCTGTAGCAAATCTGAACGTGTAGGGTGTCGCATCGTCCTACTGGAATTGTCGGAATGCACAATGGACATGAATGGATGCAGATGATCAGACAGGCTGCTTAGGTACGTGTCACCTGTCACAGTCGTATCTAAACGCTTCAGGGGTCTCATATCACTCCAGCTGCAAGCACCCCGTCACATTACAGGACCTCCACCAGCTTGAACAGTCTCCTGTTGACATACAGGATCCATGGATTCATGAGTTGCCTCCATACCCGTACACGGCCATCGGCTGGATGCAATTTGAAGCGAGACTTGTCCGACCGATCAACATGTTTCCAGTCATCAACATCCAATTGTCGGTGTTAACGCGCCCGGGCGAGGCGTAAAGCTGTGTACTGCGCAGTCATCAGGGACACACGAGTGGGCCTTTGGCTCCGCAAGCCCATATCGATGATGTTTCGTTGAATGGTTCACAAGCTGACACTTTTTGATGGCCCAGCATTGAAATCTGCAGCAATTTACGGAAGGGTTGCTCTTCTGTCACGTTGAACGATTCTCTTCAGTCGTCGTTGGTTCCGTTCTTGCAGGATCTTATTCCGGCCGCAGCGATGTCGGAGTTGTGATGTTTTACCGGCCTCCCGATATTCACGGTAAGCTCGTGAAATGGTCGGGTGGGAAAATCCCGACTTCATCACTATCTCGGGTATGATGCGTCCCATCGCTCATGCGCCGACTATAACACCACGTTCAAACTCACACAAATCTTGATAACCTGTGAAACGCCCGCTAAATCACACAGGGCTAACAGGTATTTAGGATTGTGGAAAGGGCCAAGGGAGTTGCGGTCGGATTCACTTCACAGTTGTAATTTATTATCATTTAGTTCACAAACACACTTTTGAAAGAATTAAATTTGCTTTGCGGCTGAAGGCCTCCAAACAGATGCTTTAAAATAAGTTCAATAATGATAAGACATGACACACAGTTAAATTTACAAATAAGATAAATCGTATACATATATGAGATCACCATGTGGAGCGGCTGAAGGCCGCCGGATTAATTCTTCAAAATTCCAAATATACCATGATGGTTACTGAAGGTAGAAGGCCACAATGTTTTAAGATGTTAACACGGCTGATGGCGCAGAAGGTGCACAGAAAGAGACAAACAAACGCAATAAGATGGCTGAAGGCCGCAAGGTTAAATTCTGCAAATTAAGGAAATATATATAGCAACAATCGGTAAAACAATACATTAAGTTTAAAATTTCCTTTTGCAACATCAACGGCGGAAGGCCCACAATAACTTGTAAAATCTTTCAGAGGAAATTGCAATAACATTTCAAGAGCAAAAGGCGATAATGTTTGAACCTGAATGAAACTCTGAGAACATGTTTTCAGGGCTGAAGGCCCACAAATAACCTTGCGAAATTGAAAATATAAAATACAATTAAATTACAACAACATTAACACTGCCAAAAGGATAATTAAGAGAACGGCACTTAGGAGTCTCCAGTGGATCGGTCTCCTTGAGCTCTTAAGGGACCAAACTGCAGAGGTCATTGGTCGGATCGGTCTGCCCTCGTTCACTTCGGCGAGACAGGTGGTGAGTCTAACTACGGGACAGTCACGGATCGACCGACCAACCGCTTGCTTGCCACCGCGGAGTATACAAGAATTCAAGCGCCCCCCCCCCCCCCAACCCCCGCCCCCGCCCCTACAAAAAAAAAAAAAATTACTAGTATCACTATCCCCAAACAAACGCGTATGTGAAGTGATCTGCCAAAACTACACACCATGCTGGGCAGCAACAACCGGTGAGGAAAAGACACTGCCTAAACTTACGTTAGCGGCCAGAGCAGGTAACCAGAACACCAACGGCCACAAGGCAGAAAATTCCGCTGGTGCACTTGACTATGGATAAATTAATTTGATCAATTCCACCTGACGGCGGCTTTCTCAACACTTCACTCGTTGTTGCTCAGAGGAAAACCTCCACAACAGCAACGCCGGAACCAACAACGTAATGCTCAAAACCATTCAACCTTCATGTCCTGGGTCGGCAAGCTACGATGCTCGTACCGATTGGACAGCTCCAGACAGACTCCGACACGTCGCAGAGACCGCCAGCGGCCCAGTCGACAACGCCGCACGGGGATGTCCTCGGACGAACCGACCGACAAACAGTCCACCAAAAGTCAGGCCCGGCTGAAGTGATGCGTGGCGGCAACGGTCGGGCGGACGATGTCCACCCAGGGCTCACTGCTGCTGCAAGCCGGCGACTGGCTGGCCCGGTCTGCGCTCCAGACGCGTTGCAACTGACTGCCAGGGCCCAACTCACGGCCCGAACTGCCGCCGTGAACTCTCCTCCTCCCACGTTCCGACTCACCCCACGACAGATGACAACCGGGCAGCCGAGCAAAGATCCTATCAGAGGGATATATGGATACGCGCTACTAGCGCCGATGACGGTCAGGCAAAACAGCAACTCAGTAACGCCAGTAATTTAAATCAGCGTGGTGAGATGAAAATACGTTAAAACAGGGTGTAAAATACCAAATGGTGGGATGGCGAGCCATTCACGGCTCAACCTGCCATTGTAGCAGCAGTAACCCATCTAACAACTGCGCCAGACACTTGTTGTTGTATATAGGCATTGCCAACCGCAGCGCCGTATTCTGCCTGTTTACATATCTCTTTATTTGAATAAGCATGGCTACACCAGTTTCTTTGGCGCTTCATTGTGTAAGAGCTTTGGGCACCACCTCCTGAAAATATATTAACTAACGTACTGCGGCCGGCCGCGGTGGTCTCGCGGTTCTAGGCGCGCAGTCCGGAACCGTGCGACTGCTACGGTCGCAGGTTCGAATCCTGCCTCGGGCATGGATGTGTGTGATGTCCTTAGGTTAGTTAGGTTTAAGTAGTTCTAAGTTATAGGGGACTAATGACCACAGCAGTTGAGTCCCATAGTGCTCAGAGCCATTTGAACCATTTGAACGTACTGCGAAATATCAGGGTAATTGATGCAAATGGCAGAAAACCTCTCCGTCGGACGATTCAATAAGTGCACGATGTATTACGCTTCACTTTTGTTTGAAGGAATGACTCGGTCTCGTCGACAAACTTTCCCTTAGGCCAGTTTCTTGTTACTTTTGTGGATAATTCTTATTCGAGTGCGGCAGTGTATCCCGGCAATCTCGAACGCGTTTACTACAGTAACGCAAACTTCATTGTCTTATCCGTCCTGTGATAATCGCGGCCGCAGTGCCGCACCGCAGAGTGTTCACATTCTGTGGAGAAGCGAGCGGAGACGCAATTATCGCAGCGCCGCCGACGGAAGCTGTAGGGGCGCGCAGTCCGGCCCGCTGGAGCGCTAAAGCGCCTCACGCGCCTAACCAGATTCCAGGTCCATTCCGGCCCCTCTGCCCTTAATCAGTTTGCAGCTGCGGAAGGCCGCTGCACCCCACATGGCCAGAGAACGCTGCTCTGGTCTGCCGCCAGCGACACGGAGGCTGCAACCGGAAGCGGAAGCCCTGGCCTCTAGCAGCGTCTAGGGAAGCACCCCTTGTGGGCACCTCCTAGCAAAGTTAATAAAGCAGCCGCTGTAAATTAAACCTGCAACAGTTGACACTATACTACTGGCCATAGAAATAGGCACAATACAGCACCTCATGCAACAAACTACAAATTAGCGCTAGGCGCACTACAGTGAGGTGACAAAAGTCATGGGATATCTCCTAATATCGTGTCTGACCTCCTTTTTCCAGGCCTAGTGCAGAAACACGAGGTGGCATGCACTCAATAAGTCTTTAGAAGTCTGCTGCAGAAAATTGGGCCATGATGCCTCTATAGCCACCCATAATGCCGAAAGTTTTGCTGGTGTCGGATTTTGTGCACGAACTGACCTCTCGATTATGTCCCATTGAAGTTCGATTGGATTTAAGTCGGGCGTTCTAGGTGGCCGTATCGTTCGCTTGAAATGTTCAGAATGTTCTGACACGACACAGTGTCATCCATGAAAATTCCATCGTTGTTTGGAAACATGAAGTGCACGAATGGCTGCAAATGTTCTCCAAGTGGCCGAACATAACCATTTCCAGTCAATGATCGGTTCATTTGGACCAGATGTCTCAGTACATTCCATGTACCCTGTGAACCAGAGGTGTACACATTCCGCTTCTAACCTGCCCATGCTTGCTCGTAGAGATGTAATCTGGTAGCGTACTTTTCAGTTTAGTGAAGTCGTAGGTGGTAGTAGTTCCTATTTAGTTCCTGCGCAAGCTTTGTTTATATGTACTCGTTGTCGCAGGAAGGTATATGATGATGAGGCAACCTGCTGGACATTATCGGCAGAGAGGGCAGGCTTCGTTACTCCTATCGAAGCCAAGCTATGTCCAACCCAAGCAAACTGAAGAACTCATGCTTGCGTGTCCGTCTTTCCCGTGAGCTACACAACGTAGCAGTGTATCTGAACCCTTTCACTCTAGTGTTGTCAGTAGGGTTCCGACGTTTCTTACCCGAGTATTGCAAGACGAAGCTCAATATCTTATGTATATTCATTTTGGAACGTTGTAGCCCAGAAAATTATGGGTTTTATTTGTCTTTTTTTCTTTTTGGTGAATTTCGGGTTTATTTATTTCTTTCGATATGAACTGTTTTCAATCCAACTTCCGAACAGTCATCAGGTCACCTCAAATACGTGATTTCTGAAGTAACAAGAACCATCCCTGAAAATCGAGATCCTTTGCACTTAAGAACCTTTGCAATTTGTGATGTGTTCTCTCTTCTGCTATACGATCCTTGCATACAATACTTTCCGGACGCCATATTTGCTTATAAAATATGACAGTATACATGTGATGTGTTACGACAGTGAAAGGAACCTGTGACCATTGGAGGTACTCTATTTTACTTATTTTATGTTTACCGCCATATACACGTTTAATTTTTTGTCCGAAGACACCCAAAACCATGTTTTGAAATGGTGTTTTGTTTCCTCAGTAGACAATGCCGCAAGTTCCTCTAAAAAATCGCAACACGACACACACACAAATGTCATACTGACAAATGTAAATCCACCTGAAGACAGTTCAGTCTAAATTCCCCAAATGCATTTTAGCAAACACGAAGATCGTTTTCGTATTACGTTAATTTAGAAAGTACATGTCTGAAGGAAGAAGCTAGTAAATTTTCTCCTCACTACGTTACATACCTCAGCCATATATATTTTTCATATTTCAATCACAATTTGCGCAAAATTTAGGAAGCCTATAACTGCTAAGTGACCTCAAGTCCTTAGCACACGTTTCCACACACTTGTCAGCAGCTAACGAGTAAGTATTTGTCCTCTTAAAAAAAGATAAAAAATTGAAAAAATTGGAATGAGGAAACTGCTGGGCAACTTTACAAACATGTCGTAACATGCTCGTGGCTTCCGAATGCATGCTTATTAACCTTTTACACAATTTTCATTGCGAGACACCTGCCAGTTTATTTGAAGCTGCCTCAGAAACACACGAAAACTTTTCCCTTGCTGGACGTAGGCTCTGTTTCCTGACTAGTATATATTCCCCAATTCTTAATTTGCCCAATTCTTAATTTGTTCATCCATTTTGCTGCTCCCATCGTTAAGCGGACACATGCCTGGCTATTCTGTAGCCACGTAGGATTGACAGCGCAATCTGTTGCCAGGTGCGGCAGGATGAACGGGTCCCGTGAAGCTTGCTAGGCTAGCGGGAACCCAGGTTGACCCGCTTTAACTACTGTACTTCAGTACACATGCACTGTTGTGCTTCCGTTGCAGCAAGCTGAGCTGCTTTAATGGTTGCAGGAAGGCTGGAAGGAGGACTTGTACACCTCCGGTGTAAACACGGCTCACACCATTATGAAGCCACCACGAGCTTGCCATGTTCAGTTTTGGTCCATGGCTTCGTGGGATCTGCGTCACGCATGAACTCTACCACTAGCTCTTACCAACTAAAATCGGGACTGATTTGACCATAGCACGGTTTTCAGCGCGTGTAGGGTCCAACCGATATGGTCAAGAGTCCCTGAGATGCACTGCAGGCGACGTCGTGCTGTTAGCAAAGGCATTCGCCTCGATCGTCTGTGAACATAACCCATTAACGCCAAAATTTCGTAGGACTGTCCTAACGGATACGTTCGTCGAACGCCCCACATTGATTTCTGCGGTTATTTCAAGCAGTGTTGCTTCTCCGTTATTAGTGACAACTATACGCAAACGTCGCTGCTCTTGGTCGTTAAGTGAAGGCTGCGTTGCTTGTGGTGAGAGGCAATACCTGAAATTTGGTATTCTCGGCTTACTCTTGACATTGAGGATCTCGGAATATTGAATTCCCTAACGATTTCCAAAACGGAATGTCCCGTGCGTGTAGCTCCATCCACCATTCCGCGTGCAAAGTTTATTAATTCCCGTCGTGCGGACAAAATCACGTCATTCCAAAAACGTATGATGATATAAAAGTAATTATTCACCACTTTAAAGGACCCGAAAACTTAATTGTTATTTAGAAGCCATATTGACCTCCAATTACTAAGCAACTCAAGATACCAAAGGTCAGGTTCCATCCAATGCCAAGCTCATTTCCTTTGAAATAGTAAATGCATACAGCAGCATATGGATCAAAGAATCCATTGATATAATGAAACAAAATTTATTAAAATGTCTCATGTTATGTCCACAGCCGATATAGTTGAACTAATAGAATTGCTTGAGCTCGTTCTCTTCCACAGTAGTTTCACATTCGCTGTCAAAATGTACAAACAGGATGTAGACCTAGCAATGGCAAGTCCTCTCAGCGAAAACATTGCAGAAATTTCCATTAATTACCTTGAAAATAAAACTCTGAACAACAAGGAAATAATCTTCCAGAAAACTGCGCACTGCTGCAGAAATGTAAATGACACATTCATTCTATATAATGGTACTAATAAAGAAATAGGATCTCTGCTAAACATGTTCGCCGAGCGGGATTAGTCGAGCGGTGTAAGGCGCTGCAGTCATGGCCTGTGCGGCTGGTCCCGGCGGAGGTTCGAGTCCTCCCTCGGGCATGGGTGTGTGTGTTTGTCCTTAGGGTAATTTAGGTTAAGTAGTGTGTAAGCTTAGGGACTGATGACCTTAGGAGTTAAGTCCCATAAGATTTCACACACATTTGAATATTTTAAACATGTTCAGTAACTTACACAGTAACATCCATTTCATCTAGAACACCAGAAAGATATCTAAATAATTGTTTTAAACATGACCATAACCGACACAAAGTAGACCCTGAACTTCAACGTACGCACAAAACCAACAAACAAAGACACTGTCATTAATAAAACTTCCACACACCCATACTCGCATGAACAAGCTGCATTCGGATCGTTTTTAAAAATATCATGGGAATTCTCACTTAATCCTGCTGACTATGAGTCCTAAACACTATCAAATACACTGCAAACAGCACTTACACAATGTAAAACTTAGAATCAAAGGAAACAACATGGCTACCCCCCTACAGCATACAAAAACCTAAGTATATAACGATACCATATGTAGGAGTCAGCTCAGAGAAAACAGTCAAGCTGTTTAAAAACACACATAGCTGGATCACTTTTTCCACCAGCAAAAACGTAAGAAAGAAATTGGTCCATGACATCATACAACCTAGAGAGAAACTGAGAAAATCTGGAATTTATAAAATTATATGTAGTCATTGCAACAAAAACTACATTGGCGAAACGGGAATAAATTTTAAAACGTGTTTTGAACACATTGACTTTTTCAGATTCGATACAGCCAATAAGTCAGCTATAGCAAAACATATAAATGAAACAGAACACATTATTGCGACCTCAAATTACTGTATACTTTGGAAAAGAGCAGGAGAGTGAACATCTTGGAAGAAATGGAAATATTCTTGCATGGCCATTAGCCGAAAACTGAGATCCTAAATGAAACGATATAGTTCAAAAAATCACACTTCTTTACGAATTTCAATTCTGTACAGTAAGGACATGGTATTAAGGTTGCATATGTGTATAGATCCCACAAATATTATGTTTGTAATTCTTAAAATAAAATGTTTTATACTGTAATTTGTATTACAAATTGTCACAGTCACTCATCTAGTAATGTATTACGCCAACCAACATCAGTGATACGCCAGCAAGGCATGCAGAATACATAACTACTGAGAACTTCAGGATCGACATATCGACAGTCTAACCGACCGCCACCTTGTTTTCTGCACTGCTGATTTGTCTTGTGCTATCAAGTTTTAAAGTTACCCTTGCGATGTTCATTACCTATGGCGAAGGAGTCTAAGGAAACCGATAACTCAGAACATCACAAGGAGACTGCCACGCCATAAGAACAAAGTGAGTGACTGTTTTATAAAAATTTTCATATGAACAGCAAACAAATATACAAAGTGACATCGTCTTTTACTAGCTTATACTTCTCTCTCTCCACAAGCTGATCACAGCAGTCATGTAAACAAACTTTAATATCTGTGTACACTTACCTTAAATGTTTTTGTAACGCCACGATAGCCTGGTGATGAGGTATCACCTCGAAACATGTCGCTAACTAAACAATTTAGTAATAAACAAATTCTCCGACTAGTAGCGGCATTTGCAAACTTTTTTATATTAATTGTCACTGTGAACTGGAATGCGATGGTAACAAACGTAAGGGAAGTAAAAATAGTAGATCATGGACTGTGGGGAGGGAATGAAAAAGTAAGCTGCCTGGTAGAATTTGGAATAAAGCCAATTTCAATCATTCCATCCTTGGTTTAAGGATCCTGAAATAAGTTTTCGGGTGAATTATGCAGGCTGAGGCAGCTAAGACAGCCATTCCAAATATGAATGCACGGTCGGTAAGGGAGATATGATAAAAATTCCTTGGGAAGGATGTGGAGTGTTTAGAGATGATGGGAAGGTGGAATGTATTGTTTTAGTCACGATGGTGGGGTAGTACATTGTGTTGATTGGATTGAAGTTGATGGGAGAAGTGGAACGGTTGAAGGTGTTCTACGTGTTTGAAGAGGTGTGGGAACTCAACTAAGTGGTACAGCTCGTGTCTGAATATTAGAATCCGGAATGCTAAGTGGAGTGTAGGTCATTGATAGATTTGGCGTAAGTGGTATAATATGCGAAACGATCATTTATTCTACAGACTGCTGTGTATCGTGTAAATTTCAGAACCATCAGTGAGTTGGCACCCTGTTCTAGACAGTGAGTGGATTGTGTATTTGCTTGCTGCACAAACGTCGCTAGTCGCGGATATCCGCTGCTCTAAATAACCTTCAGCATTCTCCCGTCGCCATCGCAAAAAGGAGCTGCGAGATCTTTCAGCATGATAACGTGCGTCCACTCTCCGTCCGTGCGTGACGCCCTGCTGGATCTTCGCACAGATTGCTAAGGCACCCACATTTGTAGGGATAATTAAGATGATACTTGGCTAGGGAATAGACCGTCGACACGAATCCAGCTGTTGCATACAACACTGCAGCCGTTACTTACGTCCATGTACTCCGCTTTCGTATAAAGTTGTCGTCATTCTTCCATTGAGAAATATTTTTCTTCCCGTGGGTAAGACAGCTGCGCAACAGGCAGACGTAGGAAACCTGCGGAACACTATCTACATCTGCTGCTGCAGGATGTTGGACCTAACATAGGCCACATCAAGTATATGCAGGATGATTAAATTTATCGAGGTTACGTCTTCGTTAAGTTATAGCGACAACAGTTATAAAAGACCAATGTGAACAATCTGAGAGTGCTGCAGATTGCTACAGCTTCATATTATAATTAACGTGAAATATGCAGTATAAAAATATTTTTTATAAATAAAAATTAAACGTTCCGATAGGCTTGGTGAATACGTTGAAAATTGCTTTCACTGAAATTCTGAAAAGTACCTTCGAATAGGTGTCAGCATTTCGTCGTTTTGTTCACTCTTATGAACTTGTATACCACAAATGAAAGCCGAGACATGCCAGTATAATAGTTTATTGCTACGGCGGCCTGTAGTACACCATTTGCATATCAGCTGCAACGTCTATAATAATTGCAGCGAACCACCATCAGTATTCCCCGAGGGACGTTTCATCACGTATTCAAATGATGTTATCTAACTTTGAAGCAAGTATTACCGCAAAGGAAATCTCATCATTGGTTACAATGGACAGAATGTAATGCAGAACCTCTTTGTCTAGGACATTTGAAAGCACAGGCTTTTTTTTCTCCAAATAAAATCAAATTTAAATGTCATACTCAATTTTGCACGAAACATAATTCCGTCATGAGAGTAAGTAATTATCTTGTATAAATGTATTTGATGCTGTGGAACTTCTTCCTTGTTCAGTCTCTAAACTCACAGCTGTCAGAGCAAACGCGTGCAAAGATTCAAGTGTACTGAGTGATACATATGCTTAAGACACAGTGCCACCGTGGAAGTGCATGGAAACGCACTTACTGACAACTTAAATTAATAAATACTTCACCTATTCTGTTCTGTTCCGTTAAACCAGAATTTAGGAAGCTGTATTTATTCGATAATAAACTTAGTTCCCCAGTCCCTAGTGACAATAAATTCATGGAAGCATATATTTAAAAACTTTTCCAGTGATAAACCAGACTCGCGAAATGTAAACATGCTTATTAAATGTTAAGAAAAATGTAAGCTTCAGACGGACAAAACGTCTCGATTAAAGAATATTGTTGAAGAAACTACAGATTTGTCGTAGAAAATGAACATCGATATAAGTCATAGACGTATGTTTCAAGCAATAACTTATAGGAACATGATCGAATATGCTGAATTTGACAGTACCGTTCGGAACTGACTTCGAAATGATGTGGAACGATAGAATGACAGTTTGGTAAGAGAGACAATAAAACTGCGAAAAAGACATACGTTGAGAAGTTATCACATATCATTATCTAAGATGAGAGATGACGCGGCAAGTAACAACATAGAGGAACTTCTAGAAGAACTCCAAGTTTTTTTTTTAAATTTTTGTATAGTTTGAGAGATGAATGAAAAACAATGGTAGGTAACAGTGAAAAAAATGAGAATCCGATGCGGCTGCAGCTATGGTGTAAACTGCCAGTCGAGGAATGAAGAAATGAGACATCTGAAGATAATGGTGTTTCGGTAGAAATGTTAAAGCAATAACAAAATAGCACAAAAGAAACTTGCAAAATTGTTTACAGATTATTTATGTAGAAACACCATTCCCTCAAGTGAAACAATATTTATTCTGCGACGAAATAAATGATACATACAAGAGCGTATAACACTAATTACCCATCATCTTTCATTCTGTAATGTACAACATACTACAGTTATTTCCAGTCGAGTAGAAAACTAGACATGAAATTTTAACCTGGAAACGAGCAATCCGTTAGTAGAAGTGGGTGTAACACAGAGGGCAATTTTCAGGACCTGAACATACCTGATCGAAATTAGACTAGCTTAAAGAGAATGAATGACTACTTAAACTTTCGTAGATACTGAGATCCCTTCTGACTCGGTTTCAGCTAAATATGTGGTACTGACAGTCTGTGTGAGAAGTGACACGCTGTTTCAACCTGTGTTAGTATGACGTAAAATGTAATTGGCGTGTGACTAGGGTCTCCCGTCGGGTAGACCGTTCGTCGGGTGCAAGTCTTTCGATCTGACGCCACTTCGGCGACTTGCGCGTCGATGGGGATGAAATGATGATGATTAGGACAAAACAACACCCAGTCCCTGAGCGAAGAAAATCTTCTACCCAACTGGGAATCGAACCCGGGCCCTTAGGATTGATATTCTGTCGCGCTGCACTCAGTTACCGGGGACAGACCGTTAGTATGATGAAGAATATGTTCAGAAATGCTGCATCTTCCATTAAAATTTATCACGATAGTGGGAAATTTGAGAATGGTAAGAGAGTTTACATAATGAGGTATCATATCACCGAAACTACTCTCCGTGATCCAAGGGGAAGATATTCACTACAGTTATCTCCAATCGAGTAGAAAAAAGACATGAAATTTTAACCTGGAAACGAGCAATCCATGAGTAGAAGTGGGTGTAGTACAGAGGGCAATTTTCAGGACGTGAACTGGGAAAAGAGAGAGGAGTACGAGTTAATGGTGCAGACTTACACCAATTTCGTTTTTCAGTGACATCATATGGTTAGTTTGAAGGCAGATGAACTACAATAATGACTAGAAGGACTTAGGTCCCAGCAGAACAAATTTCAAAGTAGGCCTGGAAGCGAGTTACAATAAGACAATGAACAATACTCAGAGGACATATCGGAAAATTATAACAGATTCGCAATGAACTAAAGTTGCCAAGTGTTGTATTTACTATATTACAGAAACAACTGGATGCACAGTAAAAGAAGGAAATATAGGAGTAAAAATTGTGTGGAGTGTTTCCATAAAAGTAAGTAGGGGTTTTCAAAACTTAACTTGAAAGCGAACTCTCACCATCACTGTATTACCGATTTTGACTAATACCAACGACAGATGCACATTTCACAAAGTAGCCATTAAACAATTGATGTTTCAGCGAACAGGGAAAAAATATGAATTACTAGGAGGGTCAGGAAAACAAACGAATGGATGAGTGAACAGATTGAAGTGGGAGGTGATGGAAATTAAATGCTGGAAGACAGTAGACGGGACAAACAACTCATTTGTTGAGTTGCAAGACACAAGAAGAGACTAAGACGACGAGGTAATGCAAGATTAATGGATGACGTAAAACATGGATGCCTGTAGCTGAAGACCGTAATGCACTGCAGTGTCTGGATCGGGTGTTTATACAGTAGCAGATGTGAAATGGGTGATGGTGACAATGTCAAAAATGTGTTAGCAATAACTATATTTAGAATTATCATGCGTCCAATATCATGTTGTTGTAGAGTAAACGAGCAAATACGATATGGAACAGTTTCTGCCATCCGTGTTATTTTTGACGTGATAAGGTACACATGTCCGGGAAACTTGCATTACGAAAGTTACTTTCTTTAACCTCGGCTATATGCGCTGAGCCATAAGTTGTAGATGTAATGCACTAATGTTGTTTCGTAGCTTTATGTCTAAGCTCGATATTCCCGCTATACTTTTTACGGATACGCGAAAATAAACGACAGCGTTAACCACTTTGTGATTTTTTGGATTATATTACACAGATATAGAAAGTTAATCAAACTATCTATAGATGAAGTACACTTCTGTTCCAGAGAGCCGTAGTGAGAAGATCCTCAAAGAGTAGAGAACATGTCAAAAAACAACAATACATAATATATAGTTACAAAAAAAGTCATACTAACGTACCTACTAAGTGAAATGGTTCTTACGAAAGTCGAATAAATAAATATTTTTCATTGAAGAGGTAATAATAAACTTGTCTCTACAACATATAAAAGAAACAATACGCTGAGGTGAACATACTTGTTGTAGCCACGCATCATCGAGCAGAATATCAGTTCACAACACTTATTTACATTTATCACATTACTGCACTGAATGTGTGCGGGAGCCAGGTTTTCACGCAACACTTCATTTGCTTGATATTATTAATACTGCATACATCAATCGCTTCTGCTAAGAAATTCGTCAGAGGATATATGATATAATACGAAAAGTGCCAACCAAGGCAAACATAAACACACTGTTGTTGTTGTAATCTTCAGTCAAAGCCTTGTTTGAGGCAGCTCTCCACATTAGTCTATCTCCCGCGATCCTCTTCGTCTCTGCATAATTACTGCAGCCTACAACCATTTGAAACTGCTTATGGAATTCAAGCCTTTGTACTCCTCTACAGCTTTTACCATCCATACCTTCATCCAATACTAAAATGAAAATTCGTTTATGTTTTGAGATGTGGCCTAATAATATTTCTGTCCTGTTAATCAAGTTGTGCCATAAAGGCCTTTTCCTCATTCGATTCAGTATGTCTTCATCGTTTATCCGATCTAATCACCTAGTCTTCAGCATTCTTCTGTGACATCACATTTGAAAATCCTATAGTATCTTCTTTTCTGTACCGTTTACCGTCCATGTTACAGTTCCATATAAGGCTACACTCCAGATAAACATTTTTAGTCAATTTATTGCAGTCAACATTGTCAAAAGCCTTTTCTTAGCGATTGTAATGTGATAAATCCTGCTTATCTTTTCTTCTGGTCTGAATAACCAGAACTTTTCTCCATCAGAAGAGATCTGTTGAATAAATTTAACTACTCAGTCTCGAGTGACTATGAAATTCGTTAAAAAATACTTTAAAAAGTGTCTGTGAAACTTGCTGCTTCATGTGCAGCTTCATTATCTGTACACATACTTAACAAACTCTAAGGAAAGTCTATAGCTTCTAATCACGGCATCAGAAGGAATAGTCGTAGAAAAGTCGTTTGAAAGAAGAATTAAATACCTCATTAAAAGAACGTGAAAACTTTCTGCAGATGACATAATGAATGGCGAATATACATTGTGAAAACATATTTCAAGCAAACGGTAAGTAAATTGGTAGAATCTGTTGAAATACAGAAAATCTGTTGAAATACAGAATGTCTGAAGAGGGTGTAAGAAGATCTAATAAAAGTAGATATTAAAATTTGAGAATTCTGCAGCACACTACTATAAAATATTAGGAGTATGTAATATTTACGCCACGACTATCTGACGCTTTAATGCTTATATGCCTGAAAGGATTGACTTGCAAAAATTATCTTGTCTACTCTCTACTCTTTTTGGGCAACTATAAGGTGCGGTTCAGGCTGAGGCAGTGCGACATGCGATACCATACGTGACACGACCTGCAATACAGTGCAAAAGCAACCGACATCGGCGAAGCGCATAGAAACATATTGAAAGCGACTTCACTGCTCCGATGTGGGAGGACAGCGATACAGCACTGGCACATATCTCTATCATATAGCCCAGTGCACCATAGTGCTGGCCCCTCCAAGCAACCTGTGTTATACGATGCACGGAGAGAGAAATTTCAAGTAATCCGATGAGCTACATCCGTCTCTCTAGTTAGTGTCTCAATAAAAGTTTTACTTCTCGCTTTTTTACAATGCTACGCATATTTTGAAAAGTTTGTAATGTAGATCATAGTCGTTGGTCTATTTATGTTTGGTTCTGTACGAAATGTAACTAACACACTGTTTCTAACAGTGGGAGGAGAGCGATACCGTTTTCCATTCTCGAGGAAATTCGTGGGACATATTGGAGTTTGTGACGAGGTTGCCAGGTATGCACCGCATGCAAGGCTATTTGGGTTTTTCTTAACATGTGCTTCTTCCACTTCTTCAAAAATATTTTCTACCCCTACACAGAGTTCACCACGCACTGCTACACCATTGATGGTATATGTGTCCTCACTCCAAATCCAGCAAAGTTTCTTCTGAATGCCTCTCAAACTGAATCATGTACGTCTCTGAGATACTGAACAGTTGCAGAAGTACTGCCCATGCTTTATGTACGTACCACACTGACTATAGTACCATATTATGTGCTCTTACAAAAAAACTTTTTATGGTGGTATTTTTAACGTCATTCTCACAATTTCACCAACTTACCTAAAGTAGCTTCTCAGCAGGAGAAATAGGAAGTAGAAAATTTGTGTCCTGCTTTATTAGAGTGGCCGATAGTAGTTGTTCCAAAAAGTGGAATTTTTGTTCGTGTTGGGAGAGTTAGCGAAAAACTACCGCTTAACAATGTTTTATGTTTATAGCGTTGTACATGTACATCCAGTACATCCAGTACTTCTTTTTCTTTTTCAGTTTGCTGAGCTTTAAATAATAAGCCACAGCAATGCCCACTCAGGTGAGCTATTTGCAACTGAAACAGAAACGTAATTCGTGCTGTCTTGTTGCTTGTCGGGCGGCCACTCGCATCCCGAATTGTATCATATGTCGTATCATCCACTTGGGAACACTAGTGTCTCACCAACAAGCTTCGCATCGTGCGATCTTCATTGCAACGTCTCCGTGTGAACCGCTCCCAAGTGATATTACGATATTACTTACTACAGCAAGACAAATATTATTAAGTTATTCGTTCCCCGAATGCAATAAGGGTTACAGCAAATTAGATTACAATGTCGTTTGTGGAGCGACTTATTTGAAAGAAAGGAGAACATCGAACAATCTGCGCTACGCCGTCAACTTCAAACGAATTATCGACGACAGACTGAGTGGCATCGACAAATGAAAGACGGTCACGTCACGATCAAGACGAAGAAAGGCTAGGAGAACAAACCAACTCGTTCTAAAGCGCGTTTCAAAGTAACTTTAATTGATAACGAGCCTAACTTGAGTTTGTCAGGTCAAAACCCCTCTTGCTGTCGACACAGATAACCGCAACGTTCTTTTATTTTCATGGATTTTAGTGAACCAAATCAAGGGAATGGATAAATAATACACAGTTTTCAACAAACATCTGCTCGTGGAGTTCTTTTCGAAGTAGCTAAATTTGGACCTGCCTAATTACTCCGGAAGCAGCTCCCATGGCAAAGATATTAGGAGAAGATAACTAAAGAGTGACAAATGGCAGTCGAGCAAAGCAAATGAATCAAAAACAATGGCATTCGCATCTCGAACTTATTAGTGGTCTCTGCGCGCTCAGATTGTCGACCTTGGAGTGAAGACGTCAAACAGTTGATATTCTGCGATTAAGGAGCTTCCGTAAAACAATACTCGAACCGAAAGAAAGAAAATTATTCGCGCACGATGACAATAATAGAGAATTGTTTTATTTACAGTGGCAAGAAGGCTAAACCGGATTGTGAAAGCGGCAATGCGCTGCCGAAGGTGAAGCGGGCTCGCTGGAGAAGATCTATCCGTATTACAGAACGAGGTAACAGACGTACCTTGTCTTGATTGGTTTGCCTCTAATTTTCTTGTTTTTTTCTGGTTGTTGTGTACTGTCTCTTCCATAGACATGACCATAGCAGCTGAATTTATCGAACACGCACATTTATATTCATTCATTCTCTTCGAGATCAGTCAGAGGCCATTCACCATTCACGTGAAGGGTTACTTCAGTGGATTTCTGGAACAGTTTTCCATTTTGTTTTTATGTATAACAATCATAGACTAAAAAAGTTCTCATCCAAATTTTGTTTACAGAAGTAAAATGGTACTTATCGTTATTTTTGGCCTGTTCTGGGAATTTGTGTGTTTTGTATCGTGCGCTCAAAAATATAAAAGCCACTTGAGTTTCACTTACGGAAATTCGTGTAGAAATTATTAGTTTCCCTGCTTTCTTAGATTATGTTCTGTGTGTAGTACGTGATGTGAACACTTCACTGATGATCCGGTAATCAATTAAGAAGACGACATTGCTAAGAAAATTATGGAATGATTGTATACACCACCTTACATGTATTTCATTACAAATCTAGTCTCCTTAAATAACGAGTTTTCAAAACTAAATGCACTGTAGCGCTGCAGAGTTAAGTCATATACGCGACACATTCAGTACCTCTCATAACTGAATTTCATTTTCAAATAAATAATAAAGACTACAAATGTAAAACTTGGCTTCTCGTATTCGTTGGATTACAGGAGGTTTTATGGAAATTATTTGATCATCTTCTTTGAAAGTCCTTTACGTATGCAGAATTGAAACTTGGCAGGTTATGTCGCCTACATGACTGCATGGATTCAGTTTTTAACAAGGTCGATCTGCAAGTTTACTTTTCGTCACGACGCTAGTTCAAATGGCTCTGAGCACTATGGGACTCAACTGCTCAGGTCATTAGTCCCCTAGAACCTAGAGCTAGTTAAACCTAGCTAACCTAAGGACATCACAAACATCCATGCCCGAGGCAGGATTCGAACCTGCGACCGTAGCGGTCTTGCGGTTCCAGACTGCTGCGCCTTTAACCGCACGGCCACTTCGGCCGGCCACGACGCTAGTAATCGTATTGACGTTATGTATGCCTTTCATTGTACTCTTCGTGATATATTGCATGTTCCGTGGATCATATTTACGACCACCACTTATAACATGGAACGTGTTAGTAGATTTGTAATTAAGACACATTTTGTGTGTGAATTAGTGGCTAAATGCTGATCATTTTTTATTTTAATCGTAATCTACGATGAAATTTAATAAATATTGCCGAAGTTTGTACAGATAATACATGGTGAAGAGATTTATCACTGAAGTAGAAGGACTTATCAGCGACATATAATTCCTATTCGTGTGTATTATTTTCATTATCTGACAGCACTTAAACCCACGCAGAAAACTGTCATATTTTTACGTCTACCTAAGCACTTTGCTCCTTCTGTGTAAAAGTAAGATTAACGTGTGGTTAGTGGAGACTATTTTCAGTCCTAGTGTTAGAATTATTTTCAGAGTGTGGCTGGCTTTTAACAACAAATTTCACAAGACCGTACATGTGTCGTGAAGCTCTTGTTAGTATACCTCTTTTTTCAATACATTAGGTTCAGGATAACACGAGATACTCCTCACAGTAAATTTTTTTAAATGTATACTTTGTATCTGTATTTGGAATTGCCCCAAAAAATCATTCCATACGACATTAATGAATGGAAATAGCAAAATCTATTTTGTTTTGATATCATCACCAAAATCCACAATTACACGCACTGCGGTTTAGGACGAACTCGACCGTTTGAGAATATATACATAAGTGATTTCCAATTTAAGTTCCGATCAATAGGCACACTTAGGAACACTGAACTTTCTGTTTTGTATGTTTTCTTCCACCTATGTTCCGTTGATGCTGAAGAGGACGTAAATGAAAATTTAATAGCCGCGCGGGATTAACCGAGCGGTCTTAGGAGCTGCAGTCATGGACTGTGCGGCCGGTCCCGGCGGGGGTTCGAGTCCTCCCTCAGGCATGGGTGTGTGTGTTTGTCCTTAGGATAATTTAGGTTAAGTGGTGTGTAAGCTTAGGGACTGATGACCTTAGCACTTAAGTCCCATAAGATTTCACACACATTTGAACATTTTTGAAAATTTAATAAACTTATTTTTAATGCATTATTTTTAATTTAAGTGACTGGCTATTTACCTAGTTTCCAGAGCCAATCACTATAGGCTGATATGTAATCCGACAATTATTTAAAATATATTTAAAATAGAATGTAAATCATATATTTTAAATACTATAACATCAAAATAGCAGAAGCTAGCAAACGGTTGCATTTGTTTTGATGCATCATTGTAAGTTAACGAAGTGTTTTGTGTTAGATTTCCCACCGTCTCGTGGGCGTGAGTAACAACGTTCCCTAATACGTACAGCGCGGACATTTAGTTAAGACCTTAATCTACGAAGAAAAGTTTTAAAAATATGTTTAGTATTTGAACTGCAAGGATTTTTGTGACTCGTGAGATAAGTGTGAGAAAGTGTCTGCACAATAATTTGTTGTATTACAATTAATTATACAGTCTTTCACTGTAAACAGTCCTAAAGTAATCTATATTCCTGCTGTAATCTAGACACTTTCATTGTAACGGCTGCATAAATCGGAAATGTTTCAACGTTTAAATTTATAAAGCGATGATGGTCACACAAACAAACTTGTTACGTGTATGTAATTTGGTTGAAATCACAAGCGAATTTACATAGGTCTCTTGTGTCAAGTCAGAGATAGTGGTTCAGCGTTATCCGCCTGCACATATCTTTTCACATATGATTGGAACAAAACCTTACAGAAATGTTATACAAAGTATTGTATCTACATATCCACAAGTGTACAACGCCATCCTTCCTGCTTTCTTAGTTGCAAATTCGTCAGTTGCTCACTTGCAAATTCGTCAGTTGCTCACGACAACTCCAAGCTTTCATACAGTTCCCCCACTACAGCCAGCATTTCCACGTCTTAACCAATAGATTATCATCTAAATTGAATCACGAATTTTTAATTTGTTCTTCACTCATAACCTAAAGTCCAGAAAGAAATTTATTGTGACATAACCACAGACATTCCTACCTAACTTACACTGAATTTAACGCTGTACCAATAGTCGATGAGTCTATAAACCCCGTTCTAAATAACCGTTTCGATTTGTGAGTGGTTGTTCAAGTTGTTCATAAACAGCAAGGTTTATTTATCCCTCCTATGAACAAATGAATATTCAGTCTCAATTTTCATTTCTGCAGCTAGGACCTCGAGAAGCCTAGTGCACTTTTAAAATACCTCAACCGATCTGGCTCTTGTTAGGATTTTAGCTAGTTCATTAAAAACACAGATGACTTACTTGTTCTGAAAAAAACACCATATTTTAATTTCCACATCATTTTTGCGAGAATATCGCTCAATTTAAAGACGGAGGAATGAAATAAAAATGTACTACCCGGTATTAAACATTTTCATCCAACACATCACAAAAATTAGCTACGATTTCAGTTGGTTGCCCTCTCTAACGACGAACTCCCTGAATTATAGTCTCCCACAATGTATCATTTAACGATCTTGATGTAAACCTATTAACATTTTTTTATGTTGCACCTGAACGGGTACGCTAAAAAAGATCACTGTAAGCATTCGCTAATCGTAAAGAAGTTAAATGTTTCATCTTCGACTTTCACATAAATATTTACAACTAAATTTCATGAATAGAATACACAAGATACTAGAAAGATTCTGGGATTAATATTTCAAATTTATTTCTATAAGCCATTACGTTTACCGCACGTGCGACCGCTAAAAATACACGTGCGCACGCGTAGGTGTCACCCACGTATAACTGATAACATGACAATGGATCATTTGGAACGTAATTATATGGTCCTTTCTACGTATGACATGAAACTGTAAATAAATCTGTCAAATATCTCGAATTCAAACATCAGTGTTGTTTATATTTACAACTATAATCGCAAACAAGATCTGTCTGTGTGACCTATATCGGGAGTGCAATCAAAGATCACTGAAATATATTTTATTTTCTTCACAAATTCCTTGGTATTTGACTTGCTACATTCGCTGACTTATTTAACATGGCAACATTAGTGTCATCAGACCGCCTCTTACATCTAATGAGGCATTCTACATATTTCGCATTACCTTCACTACGATGGACCTGTTATAAGTTACATCTAATATACAACATAACACAACATTTATAGACTACTATAGTGCAAACAGTCATTTGCTAAAACAGATGCGGTCTAACGGTGTGAACAAGCCGTTAATAATGTCGCGTGTTCATTTATCAGCCCAGGAATTTGTGATGATAGTGATATGCTGTAAGAGAATTTAGTCAAATTAAACTAACATATCTGTAAGTTATGAGGGGGATCAAGACACACTATCTTTTTACGAACGCACAGGCACCCCCTGTGGAGGGAGAACCCAGTTAACTACCCTGCTTGTGGCATACCATCACCGAAGCGCCACACGTTAATTGATCGCAGTCCGGATTCTCACAAGAGGGAAGCACTTTTTCTAAATAAAACTTTGTCCGGTGTTTTAAATAACAATGAAGCGAATATGAAAAATGTTTTTAGCTTTTGTATGTTCTCCAGGCTCTTACTGAATAAATTATTTTATTGTGACACAGTGGCTAGTTCGTCCTTTTTTTAAGTTGGTGATCAAATCAGCCAGGAGTCAAAGCATTGCAATTTTGACTGCGCGTCCATTTCCCCTTTAATTCATATGTATTTTTCATCTGAGACTCAGGTCTTCACTCAAGCAGTTTTAACATCCATGTATAGAACTGCTAGACCACTTTTACGTGTTCTCACAGTGCCTTACTCTTTGTTTATATCAATAGTCAGCCAGCTACATGCACTAGAAATAACCTCGAAAACATTTTTCAGCTCGTTCGCGTTTTATTTAGTATATTTTGCGATGAGTAAATTACAATTTTATTACAACGTAAAGAAAGAGCATGAACGTGCATACAAACATGACGCCCACATGAGTTATTTTTATTATTCCTTTTTGTTTACTGATAAGCAGCCGTTGTGTGTGTTGTCATATCCAGGAAGTCTTTAGCATTTGTCCAATGGCCATTGTTCCAATTAGATTGCACAAGAGGAAAGACATCGTTCGTTTCACTAAGCGTTTAATTCAGTTTCTGTAGCGAAACTAATCACCATGCCGGAGAGCGCGATAAAACAATCATGTTCAGTTAATCACTGTGCTCAAAGAAAACGTACAACTGCAACGATTCTTCCGACACTGGATCGCCTTCACCGTCTTCAAGAGTCAAAGTACCATGTTTTATTTTTACTATGTTCTAAATGTACATACAACTGTTCTGAAGGAAGAAGTTTTAATCACTGAAACTTTCGACATTCCAACATGTTCTGCTATTACTTCATGAGAACATAAATGCCAACATTCAGTGCTTGTTGTTTTGAAATAAAAGTTTGAAAGATGCTATACGATTTTGAAGAGGAGATCAACGGTCATTCAAATTTATCCCTGCCAAGGGTAATCTATCTGATCAAAAGTATCTGGACACTTGTTAGTGGGCATTAACATGGGATGTGTTCACTCCTCGTCTTTATGACGTCTTGAACTCTGCTGGGGACACATGTAAGGATGTGTGAATATCTGCAGAACAAAGGCACTCCACTTTCCTCAAGAGCCGAAATCAGAGAAGGCAATGACGGACGCTGGAATCTGAAGCGACGTCTACGTTCTAACCTATCCGAAAGGTGTTTCATTTAGTTCAGCTCCGGACTCTGGGCCGCCAATCCATTTCACAAATGTTACTGTCCACAGATTTTCGCCTCACAGATGATTCTTTATGACAGAGTGCACCGTCAAGCTCACACGACCACCGTATCTGAACTGCTCGTCTACTGTAAGCAGTGCTCAATGCTATAAAATTTCACATCCTTCAGCATTTATTGTTTTCTTAAGCGCAATAAACGAACCACGCGAAGAACACCCCCATACCGTAGCACCACCTCCTCCGTACTTCGCTGTTGACACTACACGCGATGGCAGGCACTGTTCTCCAGGTGTTCACCAAACTGAAACTGTTCATCTGATTGACGTAGTGTATAGCGTGATTCATCACTCCAAATCATTAGTTTTCAGTCATCCAGCAATCGTGCTACTTGACAGAACATCTTGTTCATTTTGAAGGTTAGTAAAATTTAAAAAAATGAGAAACTTATTTTATTCAGAGATTACTTCAGTTTTAAACTAATAACGTCTAAATCATAACAAAATGTAAAAAATACCATCGCCAGAAGTCGATGAAACATGCCTAATTACTAACTCTTTTTCGCGGGCTGCTTGTTCACTTCCCACACAACATCAGCATTCTGACGAACACAGTTTGGGAAACCTTGCTTTAAGACTGAAGACCAATGTTTAGCACGTGGTACTCACTGACGAAGTATTATTCGTTTGCTAATATATTCATTCTGGATTTTGACGTAATAGTGGCCACATTACAGTTAACATTAATTTAAATTTTACAGTTGTATGTTTGTATCGAAAGTAGCTGTATGATTTTTTCTTTTGAAACAAACTAAGAAATTTCTGAGAAATTAATTCAAGAGTCAGTCTGAAAATGAAACAACTTCATTATTTTCATCACGACTTGTTTCCAAAATATATTATCCTCACATGTCTTCAAAACATTGCTTAAATGAAAAAAAATTCTGTGAAATTCTATGGGATAATATTAGTCCACCTATAAAGTGTGCACGATCCAAGATTTTTTTTTAAACACATCTTTCAGTTTAACATTTTTTTGTATAAATGAAAGCCTTTGCTTGAATTTCTACAGTAGGAGACAACTGGAAAGAAATAGGAAACGAATATACATTCGAGAACCAACAACTTGAGCGGGAATCACCAACAAATGTGCTCATTCTGCTCTTGAGCGCGAGGTAATAATTTTGAGTATGATACTGAAATATTCAGTGTTAGTTCTTGACAATACTGAGAACACTTTGGTACTGAGAACTTCACAGTTCACGATTCTCGTGTTGTCCAGCACTAACTGTAAGCACATGCGAGTGATGTTGCAGTTGTGGCGCAGATGGTGTTCTTCTTTCCCTTGCTGATGGCAGCACGCTATGTGGTGTTGCAGTGGTGGCGAAGCCCGCGGCCAGCTTCTTCCTCTCCTGCTTCCTCTGGACACTGTTCGTCATAGTTCTGTCTGCCGCCACCATCGTACTGTTGGCGCTGTTGTCACCCTTCCCACTGCGGCCTTCATGTCTCATCCTCTGGTCAGTACTCTTACATCCTGCGTACGTGTATACACACGTGCACAGTATATCACTTTGTGAATCTCTAATGTATTTACTGAATCACCTAAAATCTAAATCTTAAATGACTCACGTAAACTCTAAATCTATATCTATACTAAGACTGAATCTGTAAAACTGTCGTATCTACCTCTGTGTTTGAACACGCTGCTCCAAAAGTACTTCACGAATTTTAATGGTGTTTTCGTAGGTAACTCGACTATTGTCTGGGGAATGGCGTAGGCTTTGTTCCATAAAAATCGGATCACAGAATAAAGACACCGTAATTTAGAGTTTTACTAAAACCGCCTTGTCAGTCTGAACAAGCTAATCTCCTAAACTACTAGACGAATTTTCATGGGGTTTTCGGAGGTAACTTGAGTACAGTTTGAGTCAACGTGTATGCTTTATTTCATCAACATCTGATCACGAGAAAAAGGTATCGTAACTTAATGTTTCCTCTAAAATCGTCGTATCTGTCTGTTTCTCTGTTTGAACACGGCAGTCTCAAAAAAGAAGAAAGGGTTACTGGACAGTATGGGCTTCGTACTAAGAATGAGAGAGGAGAAAGACTTATTGAGTTCCACAATAAGTTTTAGCTAGTAATAGCGAACACTCTCTTCAAGAACCAGAAGAGAGGGAGATACAGGCCGAGAGATACGGGAAGATTTCATTTAGATTACATCACGGTCAGGTAGATTCCGAAACCAGATACTGGATTGTAAGGCGTACCCAGAGGTAGATCAGATCACAATTTAGAAGTGATGAAGAATAGACCGAAGTTTAAGTGACAACCAGAAAGAATCAATCCACAAAAAAGTGGGATACGGAAGTACTAAGGGATGAAGAGATACTTCAAGTTCTCAAAGGCTATAGTTACTGCGATAAAGAATACGTCAGTAAACAGCTCACTTGAAGAAGAATGGACATCTCTAAAAAGGGCAATCACAGAAAGAAAAACATAGGTACAAAGAAGGAAACTGCGAAGAAACCATGGGTAACAGAAGAATTACTTCAGTTGATCGATGGGAGGAGGAAGTAAAAAATGTTCAGAGCAATAGATTCAGCAATCCAGAAATAAGCCACTTAAGAATGAAATAAAAAGGAAGTGTAGGGATCTAAGGTGAAAAGACTGCATGAAAAATGCGAAGAAATCTAGAGACAACTGATTGCCGGAAGGACTGGATCAGCATACAGAAAAGTCAGAACAACCTACCTGGTAACATTAAGGGTCTTGTGGGAATTCTACTGCTAAATGCAGAGGAGAAAGCTAATAAGTGGATAGAGTACATTTGAAGGCCTCTACGAGAGGGAAGATTTGTTTGATGACGTGATACAAGAAGAAACAGGAGTCGTTATGGAAGAGACAGGGGATCCACTATTTGAGTCAGAATTCAAAAGAACTTTGGCAGGCTTCAGATCAAATAACGCAGAAGGGATGCATAACATTTCATCAGAATTTCCAAAATCATTGCCGCGCGGGGTAGCCGCGCGGTCTTAGGCGTCTTGTCACGGTCCGCGTGGCTGTCCCCCGTCGTAGGTTCGAGTCCCTCGGACATGGGTGTGTATGTTGTCCTCATAAGTTAGCTTAAGTTATATTAAGTAGTGTGTAAGCTTAGGGACTGATGGATGACCTCAGCAGTTTAGTCCCATAAGATCTTACCACAAACTTCCATATTTTCCTAATAATCATTGGGGGACGTGGCAACAAAACGGCTGTTCACGTTGGTGTGTAGAAAGTATGAGGCTGGCGATAGAACATCAGACTTCCAGTAAAACATCATCCACACAATTCCGAAGATTGCAAGAAATGACAAATGCGAGAATTATCGCACAATCAGCTCAACAGCTCATACATCCAAGTTTCCGACAAGAACAATATATAGAAAAATGGAAAAGAAAACTGAGGATGTGTTAAATGAGATTATCTTTGTTTTAGGAAAAGTGAAGCCACCAGAGAGGCAATTCTGACTTTGCTGTTGATAATGGAAGCCAGACTCAAGAAAAATCAACACACGTTCTTGTGATTTGTCGAGCTGGAAAAAGCGTTCGACAATGTAAAATGGTGCAAGATGTTCGAGATTCTGAGAAAAATAGGGGTAAGATATAGGGAAATACGGCTGATATACAATATGTACAAGGGCCAAGAGGGAACAATAAGAATGGAAGACCAGGAACGAATGGCTTGGATTAAAAAGGATATAAGGCTGGTATGTAGCCTTTCGCCTCTACTGTTCAAGAATCAATGACGGAAATGAAAGGAAGATTCAAGAGTGGAATCGAAATTCAGTATAAAACGATGTCAATGATAAGATTCGCTGACGACATTACTATCCTCAGAGAAAGCGAAGATGAATGACAGGATCTTTTGAATGTAATGAACTGTCTAATGAGTGCAGAATATGGATTGAGAGTAAATCGAAGAAAGACGACAGATTAGATTAGATTAGATTAGATTAATACTTGTTCCATGGATCATGAATACGATATTTCGTAATGATGTGGAACGAGTCGAATTTTCCAATACATGACATAATTAGGTTAATTTAACAACATACTTAAGTTAATATAACAACTTTATTTTTTTGTGTTTTTTTGTTTTTCTTTATTTATTTTTTTTTATTTTTTTTCTTAATTTATATCTAAAAATTCCTCTATGGAGTAGAAGGAGTTGTCATTCAGAAATTCTTTTAATTTCTTCTTAAATACTTGTTGGTTATCTGTCAGACTTTTGATACTATTTGGTAAGTGACCAAAGATTTTAGTGCCAGTATAATTCACCCCTTTCTGTGCCAAAGTTAGATTTAATCTTGAATAGTGAAGATCGTCCTTTCTCCTAGTATTGTAGTTATGCACACTGCTATTACTTTTGAACTGGGTTTGGTTGTTAATAACAAATTTCATAAGAGAGTATATATACTGAGAAGCTACTGTGAATATCCCTAGATCCTTAAATAATTGTCTGCAGGATGATCTTGGGTGGACTCCAGCTATTATTCTGATTACACGCTTTTGTGCAATAAATACTTTATTCCTCAGTGATGAATTACCCCAAAATATGATGCCATATGAAAGCAATGAGTGAAAATAGGCGTAGTAAGCTAATTTACTAAGATGTTTATCACCAAAATTTGCAATGACCCTTATTGCATAAGTAGCTGAACTCAAACGTTTCAGCAGATCATCAATGTGTTTCTTCCAATTTAATCTCTCATCAATGGACATACCTAAAAATTTGGAATATTCTACCTTAGCTATATGCTTCTGATTAAGGTCTATATTTATTAATGGCGTCATACCATTCACTGTACGGAACTGTATGTACTGTGTCTTATCAAAATTCAGTGAGAGTCCGTTTACAAGGAACCACTTAGTAATTTTCTGAAAGACAGTATTGACAATTTCATCAGTTAATTCTTGTTTCTCAGGTGTGATTACTATACTTGTATCATCAGCGAAGAGAACTAACTTTGCCTCTTCATGAATATAGAATGGCAAGTCATTAACATATAATAAGAACAACAAAGGACCCAAGACTGACCCTTGTGGAACCCCATTCTTGATAGTTCCCCAGTTTGAGGAATGTGCTGATCTTTGCATGTTACGAGAACTACTTATTTCAACTTTCTGCACTCTTCCAGTTAGGTACGAATTAAACCATTTGTGCACTGTCCCACTCATGCCACAATACTTGAGCTTGTCTAGCAGAATTTCATGATTTACACAGTCAAAAGCCTTTGAGAGATCACAAAAAATCCCAATGGGTGGTGTTCGGTTATTCAGATCATTCAAAATTTGACTGGTGAAAGCATATATGGCATTTTCTGTTGAAAAACCTTTCTGGAAACCAAACTGACATTTTGTTAGTACTTCATTTTTACAGATATGTGAAGCTACTCTTGAATACACTACTTTCTCAAAAATTTTGGATAAAGCTGTTAGAAGGGATATTGGACGGTAATTGTTGACATCAGATCTATCCCCCTTTTTATGCAAAGGTATAACAATAGCATATTTCAGTCTATCAGGGAAAGTGCCCTGTTCCAGAGAGCTATTACACAGGTGGCTGAGAATCTTACTTATCTGTTGAGAACAAGCTTTTAGTATTTTGCTGGAAATGCCATCAATTCCATGTGAGTTTTTGCTTTTAAGCAAGTTTATTATTTTCCTAATTTCAGAGGGAGAAGTGGGTGAGATTTCAATTGTATCAAATTGCATAGGTATGGCCTCTTCCATTAACAGCCTAGCATCTTCTAATGAACACCTGGATCCTACTATATCCACAACATTTAGAAAATGATTATTAAAAATATTTTCAACTTCTGACTTTTTGTTCGTAAAGTTTTCATTCAATTTGATGGTAATACTCTCTTCCTCTGCTCTTGGTTGACCTGTTTCTCTTTTAATAATATTCCAAATTGTTTTAATTTTATTATCAGAGTTGCTGATTTCAGACATGATACACATATTCCTGGATTTTTTAATAACTTTTCTTAATATAACACAGTAGTTTTTATAATTTTTGATAGTTTCTGGGTCACTACTCTTTCTTGCTGTCAGATACATTTCCCTTTTCTGGTTACAAGATATTTTTATACCCTTAGTAAGCCATGGTTTGTTACAAGGTTTCTTACGAGTATATTTAACTATTTTCTTGGGGAAGCAGTTTTCAAATGCATTTACAAAAATGTCATGAAATAAATTATATTTTAAATTGCCATCAGGTTCACGGTACACCTCATCCCAGTCTAACTGCTGTAGGCTTTCCCTGAAATTTGCAATTGTTAAATCGTTGACTGAACGTACTACTTTGGAGGACTGTTTAGTATTGCTGAATGGAGCTATGTCATATATCGTAACTAGCTGTGCACCATGATCAGAAAGACCATTCTCAACAGGCTGAGCATTTATCTGGTTAAACTTATCTTGGTCTATAAAGAAGTTATCTATCAGTGAGCTGCTATCCTTTACCACCCGAGTAGGAAAATCAATAACGGGTGTCAAATTGAAAGAACCGAGTAATACTTCAAGGTCATTTTTCCTATTACCTTCTTTCAGAGAATCTACATTGACGTCCCCACAAATAATAATTTGCTTCCCCCTGTCTGACAGATAGCACAACAAGGAGTCCAAAATTTTCAGAAATAGATGAAAATTTCCTGATGGGGACCTATATACAGCTACAATTATAAATGTGCCTTTATTTAATGTAAGCTCACAGGCACATGCTTCTATATGTTTCTCTACACAAAACTTTTTTGTTTCTATACTTTTTGCACAATGATAACTTTTGACATATATGGCAACTCCTCCTTTCTCCATATTTTCTCACATTACATGTGCAGAGAGCTTATAACCACTTACATTTACCTTATCCATATCAGTAACAATGTGATGCTCAGACAGGCATAGTATATCTATTTCATTCTCAGCTTCTAAATCTTCTAAACAAACCAGAAGCTCATCTACTTTATTCTTTAAACTCCCAATATTTTGATGAAATATACTTACATTATTTTTAATTATACTTTTATGAGAACCTTTCCTTATTCTAACATTTGCAGTACTCTCCTGTCTGAGTTTCTCATTGTGCTTAGGCCTAGTTCCTATACCAGTGGTCACATGGTGTTCAGAGAGGCAGATTATGTCAATTGGGTTGGGTGACTTTAATTCATCAAGGCAATTACCTAGGACTGAGATACAACTTGGTGGAGATAAAATTTCTGGTGATTGGTGAAAATTTATAATTGATAGCTGTGATTGGTGATCAAATGTGCTAGAATTGTGCTGTTTAATTTCTTTCCTAAACTGAAGATTTGTTTCAATCCTGACCTCTCGTAGAACTTGACATCTTTCTGTCTTACCTATTCTAAAAAAGGTGCTGCTCCAACACCTGTAACCACTGGTATTTTACCATTCATGGCAGTGCCTCCCCCCCTTAAATTTCCTGCTATTACCCTAGCCAGTTTCCCCTTCCCTTTCCTGTTGAGATGTAGGCCGTGCCTGGTATAGTCCCACCTACTGAGATAATCAGTAATGAAAGTAGCAGAAATGAGAGCAGCGACAAACTAACCATCAGGACAAGTGATCATGCAGTAGGTGAAGTAAGGATTTCTGCCTCCTTGGCAGCAAAATAACACATGACGCACGGAGCAAGGAGGACATAGAAAGCAGACTAGCACTAGCAAAAAGGGCATTTCTGGCCAAGAGAAGTCTACTAATATCAAACATAGGCCTTAATATGAGAAAGAAGTTACTGAGAATGTGCGTTTGGAGCACAGCTCAGGACACCTGTTAAGACATCAGGGAATAACTTCTAGGTACTAGAGGGAGCTGTAGAGGGTAAAAAGTCTAGAGGAAGACAGAGACTGGAACAGAACCAGCAAATAATTGAGAACGTAGTGCTACTCCGAGATGAAGAGGTTGGCACAGGAGAGGAATTTGTAGCGTACCGCATCAGACCAGTCAGAAGACTGGTGACTCAAAAAAAAGGGGGGGGGGGAAATTAAGAAGGAATGTGAAACGAGCAATCGAATTGTTTGCACATAGATGTCCTAATGGATAGACTCCGACGAGGATAACTATTCAGAGAATGTGTAAGATAACAATTATTGGAAGGGCACTGCAATGCTACGTAGAGGAAGACCTTACGGCAACTGGCATTCGTAAGACACATATTCGATCCAGAGAAATTGCGAGTGCCCCTAGACTAAGTCACTCAGCCGTGATTGCATTTAACACGCAAGCAGCTTCCATCTGTATCATGTGCCGCTTCACGGACATATTAAGCAGAGGGTTTGCGCAAGACACATGGAATTAGGCCACTCGGTTTTGAAGTGACTTCAAGAAAAAGAATTTGCTTTAGCGAAGAAGGAATCATTACAAATCATGTGAAACTGAATGAAAAAACATACGTTACTGAGCGACTGAGAATGACATTGTTGCTGTGTGTACAACAATATCAAAGGTGTCTTATCATTCTGTCCAAAGGTACTTATAGAACGACTGTCAAAGTGTGTTGCAACAAACCAGTGGTCCCAAACCTTTCTCAAATTATTATACCTGAGAGAATTTGATATTAGTTAGTAGTTCCCCCCTCCCCGACTATCATCAATATTAGCGCCTAACCGAATTTTAAAATAAAAAAGTATTTTCCTTGAATACTTTAGTTTTTAAAGAGAGTCGCGGGTCTCCACAAACCATTCAGAAGCCCGAAGACCCCAACTTTTTTTAATGAAAGATAAATGATATTTCGTCAATTTAAGTATTTCATAAAACCACATGAAATCATGAGACAATTATTACTGCATATTTCTACCACGTTTTTTACAGAGTGATGAAGCAGTTCTCAGTGCCTCGCGAATGTCAGCTACAACTCCCTTGTCAGAAAAGAAATGCAGCTATCCACATAGAGGATAGACACAAATAACAAAACTTACTTCCATTGCACTACTCCTCTCCCTAGTGACGTTTGCTTCACCCCCACCCTGAACCCCATTTAAAATTAACCAAGTTAGAAATTTGTGCATCATATGTTCAGTCAGTAAATCACTTGACTGCTGGACTCCTTACTTCTGAACTGGCAGAAACTGGAAGCCTTCAGATTTCCAGTGTTTTGTGTCCGACCACTGCCGCTAATAATAATAATAATAATAGTAATACTATGTAGGCTCTACAGCAGTGTAGTAAACATTAAACGGATACTGTTGTGTTGCACTGTCAGTTCGTTTATTGTTGCGAAGTGAATAATGAAGCTACTTCTGGCGTGTTGTGGGCAAGCCATTTTCATGAGATATTTAAATATGTCGCATTTGAAGTATACCTCTCAACGTTAGATGCTTGGTACAAAGTATGTGTGTAATGTGTGGGCTGTATGAGAAAACTGTTATTCATTTCACAATCTGTTACCTCCACGAAATTCTGACACGTTTTAATACTAGTATTCGAAAAAAATAATTATTCCTGATTTACGTAATCAGTATCACAATATTACGAAATAGTGATAACTGTAACAATCTTTTAAAAATCATTTAGTTTCATGACCTAAACAGAATTTTTGCTTTCACCCCTCAGAAAATTTTATTTTACCCCTCAGTGGGTAATTACCCTCAGGCTGCGAACCACTGCTTTATATGCAAGGCAATTGGAACACAGGATGAAGTAACTAAAACGAAATAATAACACTTATAACCAATTTATTTTGTGATTGTTTTGTTGTTGCTGTTGCTGCTGATGCGATCCTTTTGCAACGTTAAGTGTTTACCTCTAAATTAAAACCTTGTTAACTCTTTTCTCATGTGAAATAGTATAAGAATCTTTATGTCGATTCCCTATTTTGAAAATCCATTCAGTTTGTGATTTGACATTTGTTTCAAGGCTTCGGCAGAAGTCGGAACATAACTAGTGAACGATCCACACGTGCCTTGGCCTTTGTCTTCCAGCAGGTCGCTGCAGCCAAGTGTGCTCAGTGCCATTTCAGTTTAAACGTACTGTAAATTTACAACTAAATTCTCTCAGGTGCACCAATCTCGATCCCCATCGCCCCTGATACAAGGATTTTGAGCGACCACTTTCACGTAAGACATAAACCGGAGTTATGTCCAAAACAGATATGTTCCTCTGTTCTGAGTATTGTAAATTCTTCGAAAGCAGCTGCTGGATATCGGACAGTGAAATGTAGTTGAATTAATCTCTTTGAGATGTATGACACTAGCAGAAAAAATAACTATAATACTCTCTGAAAAAGCGAATTGGATGCTGATACGTGTGTAATTAACACATTTGCAGAAAGAGTCTTCGTGTCCTTTAGTGAGAACTTTCTTACAATTTGTCTAGGTGAAAACAGAATTATCTGAGATGAACAGCTTAGCTAAATCACCCTAGATAGAATAAAAAGGGTGTGTTACTACAGTAGAATCTTGCACCGTAAGGAAGCAAGGGAGAGGATGTTGTTATGAGTGGCCAGAGTCCTCTTTCTACTTCACAAAGGTACACCTGGATTAATACTGTTCTTTATTTACATGAATTGCAAACATTGATTTAACTTGAATAGAGTCCATGTTCTGTGGTACAAGCTCACCAGTGATTGTCCTCTTGCTGACTGATGTAATGTCCAAATCAGTAAATTACATACATTAGTTTCTCACTGCTAGTAAAATACAATTCTGGTTGAGGTAAACTAGTCCCGCTATAGTCACTAATCATGTGATTAGCCTGTGACGAACTAACTCTGGTCTGTGAGTAAAGAGACAGACACCAAACTGGATGATTGAGTGAGGCCCTCCAGTCAGTGGCAGCGCCCTAAATACATGCTGCCGAGAGCGCGTTGTCGGCATGTTGCTTGTGGGTCTGTCTCTAGTCTCACTCGTGATACGCGCGCTTGATCCAGCACCTAATAATGTATCTTCACGCTTCATCTTTACCGACCGGTGTGCTGACGACAGCTTACGCGAGACAAACCATTGTATGGTGACCAGTCGCGAGCAATTTCCTTGGAACACATAAACAGAGAAACATACACATTGTTAATGCGACTTTTGAGATAGCTAGCCACTCCAACAACTGTTGGCTTAAACTCTGTTACACAATGTAAAATTAGAAACAGCTTGCAATAGCATTCAAAAGCAGTAAAGTACGTCGCCTTGATCCTCAATGTTAATACAAGTGAATAGGTGGTTACCTGAAGTGAGACAGCCCATATGCTGCCGTCCATACTCTAGCATGTGATAATGAAACACTCTACACGCAGAATATTTGAAAAAAGAAGAGAGAATCACGCTCTTACAGGAGATAGTACTGGTCGAACCCAGAACAAAACTCCTAACATATTTCCGCCAACAAATACTTGAGACATTAATCATTTTGTTCTATGATAACTTGCACTACAGTATGTTCTCAGTGAGGTTGCTGCTCTATCTTATTCGTTCTTCAGCATGCATTTACAAAGTATCACTAACTCAAGCGAACATATTTGCTGACTACGGTTTTGGTCACATCCATTTTGTAATGTGTCGACGTGGAAAAGCATTTGACAATGTCAAATGGTGCAAGATTTTAGAAATTCTGAAGAAAATAGGGGTAAGCTATAGGGAAAGACCGATACTGTGCAACACGTACAAGAACCGAGAGGGAATAATAAGACTAGAAGATCAAGAATGAAGTGCTCGGATGAAACAGGGTGCCAGACAGGGGTATAGTCTATCACACCTACTGTTCCATCTTTGTCACAGAAGCAATGACGGAAATAAAAGAAAGATTCAGGTGTGGCATTAAAATTCAGGGTGAAAGGATATCGATGTTAAGATTCGCGGTGAAAGTGAAGAAAAATTACAGGATCTGTTCAATGGAATTAACAGTATAATGGGTACAAAATATGGATTGCTAGTAGATTGAAGAAAGCTGAAGGTAATGAGGAGTAGCAGAAATGGGAACAGCGACAAACTTAACTTCAGGATTGGTGATCCCGTAGTAGATGAACTAAGGGTTACTGCTACCTAGGCAGCAAAATAACTCATGGCAGACGGAGCAAGGAGCACATAAAAAGCAGACTAGCATGGGAAAGAAGGACATTCATGGCCAAAAGAAGTTACTAATATAGGCCTTAATTTGAGGAAGAAATTTCTGAGAATTTACATACGCAGCAACGTTGTAAGGTTTCCTATCATTATTTCGTTTCCACAGGCCACAAACATTTACTATAATTCAAACGGTCGGGATAAATAGGGTGCTGAAATGAAATATTGCTGCTTTCAGACTTAGTTTATTATAGAGACAACACGTGAATTCCGAGAATTAGCATATAGATCAAATTACACAGAAAAAACACGAAACAAATACACGGTGACAGGTGATTTTGACGGGTGGCAAAATTCTCAAGGTACAAGACGGTCAAGCTAAAGCGATGCCTCCCGCAAGGAAATAGCAACAAAGCTTTCTGACTATATTTGAGGTACTGACCGAGGTCGTGGACCGCGAACTGTACCTCAGTACGACATGGGTTGTTTGAAAGACAGGGCTGCAGGTCGGTTGGACTTTCTGCAGTGAAGACTAAATCCTCAGCTTGCCAATACGTCCGGGCTGCCGATATGCTCGCCACTGAACTGTCCTACGGGTGATGTGGATATTGGCAGTAGGTGCGTAACTGCAAAGGCCGCGACCGGCGTATCCTCGCACCAAGATGTACAGAGCATCACGCCCCAAAAATTAAGACTGTCTTCTGTGGCGGATCTCCTCCAGTTTGTCCAAGATACAGCATACCTCAGCCGAACTGCCCAGACCGTCCACAAAAATCTCTCCTCTCTTCACTCCTCGACGCCAAATCCACATGGAGTCGCCAAAAATTATCGCCTCCAACGGCTAAGCTGTTCGCACAAATTGCATCAATGTCGTATCCATAACACCACGCCAGAACTCCCTCCTAGAAACGGCATAGTGGCATTCTTCTAATGGGGAAGTTTGCCGCCAAACTCTGTGCTCTTCTCCACAAAACTCGGCGCCAGGGAAAAATTTTTGCTTTCCGCGGCAGTGGTGGTCAGTGCTCTCCTCAGAGAGCGATAATAAAGTTCGGCGCCCGCCTGTACATGGCATACCCGAGGCGTACAATACTTGATCGCAGTGCAGGCCACTGGCCATTATCCTGCTGAAGACCGGGCTGCCCTCGTGGGCCTACTTCATGGCAAGATGCAACTGCCTGCGCTCACAAGCAAAGCAGTTGCACTTTCACGCAAGCCTACACTCTTTCCTAGAGGAGCCTATGGCTGTTTCTTTGACTTCTGCCACCCTTCTCATATCTCCCTGCCGTCTTCACCGATACAGAAAAAAATCTAGTGCCACAATTATTATTGTTAGCGGCAAACAAACTCTGTCATTCCCTCTCATACCTAAAGCCTGAAGGCTCGCTACGTATGTAGTTGAGATGACTGCAGGAATTACTAATTTACAAAGTGTCAAAAATAGCGTGCCCAAAGGGCCGCCAGCTTTCAATGTTCGCTGAACGGTCGTTGAGGAGACACTGTTGTCAGGCCCTTGTTTCATCTGGGTGGTCAGTTGCTCAGATGTTGCATGTTTATTCGCCCATACGCATCTCTCGACCTGTTGTTCACCCCTGCCATCCAGACCCGTGGCACACCGTACTTGCCTTGGCACCAGTTCTGGATAGCGCCATTTTGCCATGCATAAGAATACTTTCAGAGGATCAAGTAGGTAAAAAGACGAGGGCTAGTAGAAATCCTTGGGTAACAGAAGAAATATTGAATTTAATAGACGAAAGGAGAAAATATAAAAATTCGGTAAATGAAGCAGGCAAAAAGGAATAGAGGCGTCTCAAAAATGAGATCGATAGGAAGTGCAAATGGCTAAGCAGGGATGGCTAGAGGACAAATGTAAGGATGTAGAGGCTTATCTCACTAGGGGTAAGATAGATACTGCCTACAAGAAAATTAAAGAGACCTTTGGAGAAAAGAGAACCACTTGTATGAATATCAAGACCTCAGATGGAAACCCAGTTCTAAGCAAAGAAGGGAAAGCAGAAAGGTGGAAGGAGTATATAGAAGGTCTATACAAGGGCGATGTACTTGAGGACAATATTATGGAAATGGAAGAGGATGTAGATGAAGATGAAATGGAAGATAAGATACTGCGTGAAGAGTTTGACAGAGCACTGAAAGACCTGAGTCGAAACAAGGCCCCAGGAGTAGACAACATTCCATTAGAACTACTGACAGCCTTGGGAGAGCCAGTCCTGACAAAACTCTACCATCTGGTGAGGAAGATGTATGAGACAGGCGAAATACCCTCAGACTTCAAGAAGAATATAATAATTCCAATCCCAAAGAAAGCAGGTGCTGACAGATGTGAAAATTACCGAACTATTAGTTTAATAAGTCACAGCTGCAAAATACTAATGCGAATTCTTTACAGACGAATGGAAAAACTGGTAGAAGCCGACCTCGGGAAACATCAGTTTGGATTCCGTAGAATTATTGGAACACGTGAGGCAGTACTGACCTTACAACTTATCTTAGAAGAAAGATTAAGGAAAGAAAACCTCCGTTTCTAGCATTCGTAGACTTAGAGAAAGCTTTTGACAATGTTGACTGGAATACTCTCTTTCAAATTCTGAAGGTGGCAGGGGTAAAATACAGGGAGCGAAAGGCTATTTACAATTTGTACAGAAACCAGATGGCAGTTGTAAGAGTCGAGAGACATGAAAGGGAAGCAGCGGTTGGGAAGGGAGTGAGACAGGGTTGTAGCCTATTCCCGATGTTATTCAATCTGTATATTGAGCAAGCAGTGAAGGAAACAAAAGAAAAATTCGGAGTAGGTATTAAAAGCCATGGAGAAGAAATAAAAACTTTGAGGTTCGCCGATAACATTGTAATTCCGTCAAAGACAGCAAAGGACTTAGAAGAGCAGTTGATCGGAATGGACAGTGTCTTGAAAGGATAAGATGAAAATCAACAAAAGCAAAACGAGGATAATGGAATGTAGTCGAATTAAGTCGGGTGCTGCTGAGGGAATTAGATTAGGAAATGAGACACTTAAAGCAGTAAAGGAGTTTTGCTATTTGGGGAGCAAAATAACTGATGATGGTCGCAGTAGAGAGGATATAAAATGTAGACTGGCAATGGCAAGGAAAGCGTTTCTGAAGAAGAGAAATTTGTTAACATCGAGTATAGATTTAAGTGTCAGGAAGTTGTTTCTGAAAGTATTTGTATAGAGCGTAGTGGAAGTGAAACATGGACGATAAATAGTTTGGACAAGAAGCGGATAGAAGCTTTCGAAATGTGGTGCTACAGAAGAATGCTGAAGATCAGATGGGTAGATCACATAACTAATGAGGAGGTATTGAATAGGATTGGGGAGAAGAGAAGTTTGTGGCACAACGTGACTTGAAGAGGGGATCGGTTGGTAGGACATGTTCTGAGGCATCAAGGGATCACCAATTTAGTATTGGAGGGCAGCGTGGAGGGTAAAAATCGTAGAGGGAGACCAAGAGATGAATACACTAAGCAGATTCAGAAGGATGTAGGTTGCAGTAGGTACTGGGAAATGAAGAAGCTTGCACAGAATAGAGTGGCATGGAGAGCTGCATCAAACCAGTCTCAGGACCGAAGACCACAACAACAACAACAACAATAATACTTTAACCATGGCAGCACACGAGGCGGTTTACAGACTCAGTCGTTTCAGAAATGCTCTCACCATTGTCCCAAATACAATGGTCAAGTCCACTAGGACGTCAGATAAATCGCTGTTTCCTTATTACTACTACAACTGCACTATTGACCACTTCCCCATGGCACGCTTTATACACCCTCCATTGTTAATGCTGCCACCTGCCATCTGTGTGTGATTATTGAACGTTGAGATCGAACATAGGCAATGGTCACATTAACGTGACTAGACCGTTTATTTGAGATGGTTTAAGATTTTGACGAAGCCACTTGGGGTGCGTACGTGTGCCTGTCGATTAATACAGTTTGTTAAACCGTGGAAGAGTACCATGTCTGCGATTTTCCAAGTGGAATAATAGGACTATTTCACTGTTGATGTTCTACATTATACGGAATCAATTACATTGTTCAGATACCTGAACTACTTCAAAATTATGTAGGAGACAATTGTAATTGTCTGAAGACAGCATCACGGTCAGACGATTAAGTACAGGATCAGGCAAATCCAGTAAGAAAAGAGTCTGCATCTCTGACTACTGGCTGTTCTTGGCGCAAGTGTATTGGTACATATTTCAACAAGTATTTATTTCTGGAGATACGTTTAGAGGATTCCTTCTTCTAGTTTGGACCAGTACTATCTCCTACAAGTCTAAGGAAAAGGTTTTTAAACGTCTTATATAAATTCTATGATCGCACTGGAGCTGAATTTTACCTAATGATCACAACGTACTTGTGATTGTCTCCCGTTATAAAGCAGGTACTCATTAGAGATGATATAACTAGTGTCATTCCATGTCAAATCGCCTAATTTATGAACATTTTTCTGCTCGAACATCACGGATTTCGACGAAATTTTATGTGCAGATTCGCCCATGTCCACGATGAACACTGATAAAGTTTGACTATTGTCGGAGCAATACTGGCCGAGATAGAGTCACTCGTTTGACTCCGTGAGCGACTTAACGCAAAGTGAGCGTGAATTTCTGGCGACTTTGAGCTGTTATATCTTGAGCAATATTTTGTTGAAAGAAATGGAATTTGGTCGTCGTATACAACTGGACCCGTTTTATTAAGAATAATAATGAAACGAATTTTACAAGACATATTCAACCAGAAAAGTTTAGACAAAGCCACTCGAAAAAATCAGCGCCCGGAAAAATTTCAACATTTGCTCGTTATATCTCAGGGATTTAAAGGTATGACATACGTGAAACTTGGCATGAGGTAACCTAAAAATACAGGGGTCTCAAATATAAAGTTTCATTTAAGTACGATTTTCCAATACTGAATAAAATGAGGGCAAATTTGAAAATATTGTAAAAGTTACAAAAATGCCGTATTTTCCACCTGATAAAACTTTTTAAAGTGGGCTCATTACCAACAATATGGGTTTAACATCCTAAAACGCGGAATGACAATAATATAGATGTTGGATTCTTATATCTCGCATAGTAAACGCACGAGAACATTAAATTTAATGCACAATACATCGGTAGCCCAAGGATGTGAATTACAAAATTTTATTCACCTACTGTTTGCCAGTAATCCACAAATTCGTCGAAAAGATGACAGTTTTTGTGAAGAGCTGAAAACAATGTATATTCGACACTTCTTCTTCAAATGCTGTTTTCTGTTAGAGCTCCAAAACCAGTTTTATCCGAAACAAGGTGTCTTATGCCCTAGCAAAACAGTGAGTTTAATTTCCAACATGAGCTAAAACGCTACATAAATTGAGGCAAACTAGTGGCAAACATAGCGCTGCGCGTAAAGTATTAACTTTGGGATCTTATACACTACTGGCCATTAAAATTGCTACACCAAGGAGAAATGCAGATGATAAACGGATATTCGTTGGACAAATATATTATGCTAGAACTGACATGTGATTACATTTTCACCCAATTTGGGTGCATAGATCCTGAGAAATCAGTACCCAGAACAACCACCTCTGGCCGTAATAACGGCCTTGATACGCCTGGGCATTGTGTCAAACAGAGCTTGGATGACATGTACAGGTATAGCTGCCCATGCAGCTTCAACACGATAACACAGTTTATCAACAGTAGTGACTGGCGTAATGTGACGAGCCAGTTGCTCGGCCACCATTGACCAGACGTTTTCAGTTGGTGAGAGATTTAGAGAATATGCTGGCCAGGGCAGCAGACGAACATTTTCTGTATCCAGAAAGGCCCGTACAGGACCTGCAACATACGGTCGTGCATTACCTTGATGAAATGTAGGGCTTCGCAGGGATCGAATGAAGGGTAGAGCCACGGGTCGTAACACATCTGAAATGTAACGTCCACTGTTCAAAGTGCCGCCAATGCGAACAAGAGGTGACCGAGACTTGTAACCAATGGCACCCCATACCATCATACCAGGTGATACGCCAGTATGGCGATGACAAATACACGCTTCCAATGTGCGTTCACCACGATGTCGCCAAACACGGATGCGACGATCATGTTGCTGTAAAAAGAACCTGAATTCATCCGAGAAAATGACGTTTTGCCATTCGTGCACCCAGGTTCGTCGTTGAGTACACCATCGTAGCCGCTCCTGTCTATGATGCAGCGTCAAGGGTAACCGCAGCCATGGTCGCCGAGCTGATAGTCCATGCTGCTGCAAACGTCGTCGAACTGTTCGATCGGATGGTTGCTGTCTTGTAAACGTCCCCATCTGTTGACTCAGGGATCGAGACGTGGCTGCACGATCCTTTACAGCTATGCGGATAAGATGCCCGTCATCTCGACTGCTAGTGATACGAGGCCGTTGGGATCCAGCACGGCGTTCCGTATTACCCTCCTGAACCCACCGATTCCATATTCTGCTAACAGTCATTGGATCTCGACCAACGCGAGCTGCAATGTCGCGATACGATAAACCGCAATCGCGATAGGCTACAATCCGACCTTTATCAAAGTCGGAAACGTGATGGTACGCATTTCTCCTCCTCACACGAGGCATCACAACCACGTTTAACCAGACAACGCCGGTCAACTGCTGTTTGTGTTGGAGAAATCGGTTGGAAACTTTCCTCATGTCAGCACGTTGTAGGTGTCGCCACCGGCTCCAACCTTGTGTGAATTCTCTGAAACGCTAATCATTTGCGTTTCACAGCATCTTCTTCCTGTCGGTTAAATTTCGCGTCTGTAGCACGTCATCTTCGTGTTGTAGCAATTTTAATGGATAGTGGTATATCTTGCTGATTAAAGGAATTATATACTTGAAACTTTGGACACAACAACCTAATGACATAAGGTTCAAATGGCTCTGAGCACTATGGGACTTAACATCTGAGGTCATCGGTCCCCTAGAACTTAGAACTGTTTAAACCTAACTAACCTAAGGACAGCACACACATCCATGCCCGAGGCAGGATTCGAACCTGCAACCGTAGCGGTCGCGAATGACATAAGGTTTTCCCACATCAACTGTCACTCACGTATTTCTTTCTCAATTCCTACAAAATCATTTCAGACTTTATTTTCGTTAAAATTACAAAAATAGATCACATGGAATTTACTTTTAGAAAATCTGGTTTGCATAACTGATTTTAAATTAATCACAGTTTGAGAGAGCATGTTTTCAGGCTTTCTGAAAATCACAGTCGGTTTTCAGTGTGTGCTAACAATACCAGAAAATGACAGTAAATTTGAGGTAATGTACCGCAGTGACAAGCTACGAGTTCTTACATTTCAGTAACCTGTTGCCCTTGTTTCGTTACATGCGGTTTTTATTTTTAAAGTGACAAGTAATATCTCACTATATTACGCTGGTGCATGGTGACATTGTCACTACCGGTTCAGGAACGTGAACTGGCAACGCCATCGCCTTAGGGGTCTCGACCGATAGCCGTGCAGTATCAGCCACGAGTGGGTTTCTTTATCCAGGATCCCTAGCCGCTTATGTGGTTTCTTAACTTAGGTTCTAAATCCTTGTGGTGGTACCTGTTTGTCCACAAAGCCAACCAAGCCTGAGTACCTTATCTCCAATTCTCAAATCTCTAGGACCGTCTGTCACAGGCGGCAAGCAAACAGTAATATCAATTTCGATTTAAACTTCTCGACTCTGCCACATTATTGACATTTCAGGGGAACAAATTCATGCACTGATACAATTTATGCGTCCTCAAGATTCAGGTCATGCTGGATGCTTGTTGAGTACCAGAACAGGACCTCATTTCCACGCTCTCTGTCCCTTCAATATCATCAGGTGGCTGACAGTATCAATTTCCAGTAAATGAACAGCAGAAAGTCTCTATAAAATTTCGAAAAATGTAAACTGCGATGTTGTGAAATTTAAAATCAAAATTGGTATTATCTTTTGGCGCCAATGTGAGACACTCCAGCCAACTTGAGAATCGAAGAAAGGTCCTTAGGAAATGGTTTGTCATCTACATCTACATCCATACTCCGCAAGCCACCTGACGGTGTGTGGCGGAGGGTACTTTGAGTACCTCTATCGGTTCTCCCTTCCAGTCCAGTCTCGTCAGTCGTCAACAGACAGGTACCACCACATGGCTTTGGTACTTTAATTAAGAAAACAAATTACAGGCTAGTGGGTTCAAATGGCTCTGAGCACTATGGGACTTAACATCTATGGTCATCAGTCCCCTAGAACTTAGAACTACTGAAACCTAACTAACCTAAGGACATCACACAACACCCAGTCATCACGAGGCAGAGAAAATCCCTGACCCCGCCGGGAATCGAACCCGGGACCCCGTGCTCGGGACAGGCTAGTGGGATCTGAATGAAGAAATTACCCATGACTGGTATTGCACAGCTGTCGGGAATGATCCCTATGGCGATAGGGTTGCCGGTTCATATTGTTGAACCGCTAGTGACAATGTCATCATGCACCATCGCAATATAGTGAGATATTACCTGTCAATTTGAAAATAAACACCACATGCATCGAAACACGGACAACAGGTTACTGCAGTGTAGCCGTTTGCCATGGTACATTCCCTCAAATTTCTCATGATTTTCAGATACTGTGAGCGCACACTGGAAACTTGAAAGGGATTTTCTGAAAGCTTCAAAACATGCTCTTTCCAACTGTGATTAGTTTGAAGTCAATTTCACAAAAATCGCCACCTTTTCTACGAATTTGTAGATTGCTGGAAAACAGTAGGTGAATGAAATTGTTTGTTCCACACCCTTGTGCTACCGGTCTACTACGTATTAAGTTTCATGTTGAGCGGGAATTTACCCTGCGAGATATAAGAATCCAAAATTTACATTTTTTTCAAGCTGCAGTTTTCGCGGCCAAATTTGATTCAAATTACCTATCTACGTTAGCTCACGTAGTATAATTAAACACACTTTTTTAGGCTGTTAAAGCCATGATATTTCTAATAATCCCAGTTTGAAAAGTTTTGCAGAACATAGTTTTTTGCGCACGCTGGTTGTGAATACCGCTTTTTTTACCTTTTTACAAAATCTCCCACTCTGCACTCAATTTATTCAACATTGGAGTGTGGTACATAAACGAAACTTTACATTTGAGACCCTTCTGTTGTTAGATTACTGCATGCCAAGTTTCACGTTCATCAAGCCTTGAGTCTCTGGACTAGAAGAAGTCAAACTTTAAAATATTTTCGGGCGCTGATTTTTTTCGAGTGACTTTGTCTAACGTGTTTTGGCTGAATATATCTCGTAAAATTCTTTTCTTTATTATTATTAAGAGAAAACGCGCAGTTTCGCAGGATGGGCAAATCTCATTTCTTTCAGCAACATATTGCCCGAGATATAACAGCTCAAAGTCACCAGAAATTTACGTTCGATCTGCCCGAAGTCGTGCATGGAGTCAAACGAGTGACTATATCTCGGCTAGTATTGCTTCGACGAATGTAAACTTTATCAATGTTCATCGGGGACATGTGCGAATCTGCACATAAAATTTCGTCGAAATCCGTGATGGTCTAGGAGAGACAACTGATGAATTGACATGGAATGATCCACTAGCAGTAAAACGAATAGCAGAAATTCTAAATTACTGCTACTGGATACTAAAAATGACGTATATCATAATTCAGCTGACATTTGTGGACCAGAATACACATAAGACGTATTTATGTTGCAGGAAGACGCAGATGCGTTCGTGCGACGAAGTGCGTAACGCACTGCTTGTCCGGCTGGAAGACTGGATGTCGTCCTTCTCCACGTGTAGCAATTGCTCCCGCTACCAGGTGATCACTTCTCCTCTGTAAAGGAGGGGCAGGGAGGGGTGGGCTGATTCCTAACTGTGTTCAACACGAACTGTAAGCTCCGTATGATATTTACCTTGAAACTTCCTGGCAGATTAAAACTGTGAACTGGACCGAGACTTGAACCCGAGGTCTTGCCTGAGGTAGGCAATGCTCTGACAGACTGAGCTATCCAAGGACGATTCACAACCCACTCTCAAAGCATAACTTCCGCCAGTGCTCACTCCTATTTTCAAAATTTCACGAACCTCGACCAGCACTACTGGCAGGAAGAATATCGTGTGGCTTAGCCCGACCTACGATATAGCATCCAGAAATAATCTCATAGACAGTTTTAAAACAGCGCACAGGCCACAGCTGGGTGAAAAATTAATCCTGGATTATACACTACTGGCCATTAAAATTGCTACACCAAGAAGAAATGCAGATGATAAATGGGTATTCATTGGACAAATATATTATACTACAACTGACATGTGATTACATTTTCACGCAATTTGGGTGCGTAGATCCTGAGAAATCAGTACCCAGAACAACCACCTCTGGCCATAATAACGGCCTTGATCCGCCTGGGCAGCGAGCAAACAGAGCTTCGATGGCGTGTACAGGCACAGCTGCCCATGCAGCTTCAACACGATACCACAGTTCATCAAGAGTAGTGACTGGCGTATTGTGACGAGCCGGTTGCTCGGCCACCATTGACCAGCCGTTTTCAATTGATGAGAGATCTCGAGAATGTGCTGGCCAGGGCAGCAGTCGAACTTTTTCTGTATCCAGAAAGGCCCATACAGGACCTGCAACATGCGGTCGTGCATTATCCTGCTGAAATGTAGGGTTTTGCAGGGATCGAATGAAGGGTAGAGCCACGGGTCGTAACACATCTGAAATGTAGCGTCCACTGTTCAAAGTGCCGCCAATGCGAACAAGAGGTGACCGAGACTTGTAACAATGGCACCCCATACCATCACGCCGGGTGATACGCCACTATGGCGATGACGAACACAAGCTTCCGATGTACGTTCACCGCGATGTCGCCAAACATGGATGCGACCATCATGATGCTGTAAACAGAACCTGGATTCATTCGAAAAAATGACGTTTTGCCATTCGTACACCCAGGTTCGTCGTTGAGTACAACATCGCAGGCGCTCCTGTCTGTGATGCAGCGTCAAGGGTAACCGCAGCCATGGTCTCCTCGTGCAGATGGTTGTTGTCTTGCAAACGTCCCAACCTGTTGACTCGGAGATCGAGACGTGGCTGCACGATTCGTTACAGCCATGCGGATAAGATGCCTGTTATCTCGACTGTTAGTGATACGAGGTCGTTGCGATCCAGCACGGCGTTCCGCATTACCCTCCTGAACCCACCGATTCCAAATTCTGCCAACAGTCGTTGGATCTCGACCAACGCGAGCAGCAATGTCGCGATACGATAAACCGCAATCGCGATAGGCTACAATCCGACCTTTATCAAAGTCGTAAACGTGATGGTACGCATTTCTCCTCCTTACACGAGGCAGCACAACAACGTTTCACCAGGTAACGCCGGTCAACTGCTGTTTGTGTATGAGAAATCGGTTGGAAACTTTCCTCGTGTCAGCACGTTGTAGGTGTCGCCACCGGCGCCAACCTTGTGTGAATGCTCTGAAAAGCTAATCATTTGCATATCACAGCATCTTCTTCCTGTGGGTTAAATTTCGCGTCTGTAGCACGTCATCTTCGTGGTGTAGCAAATTTAATATCCTGTAGTATATTTGCCTCGTTAATCGATTTCTGATTTGTCAGGTCCTCATCAGACAATCGTTGACTGTTGTTATCAAAAATTACAGCATGTTTGTATAAATGTTTTTCTAGTATGTTAGAGGAGAAAAGTGTGTTGCAATAGCTAAGAGAAAGAGAGCCATACTATTTACTGTCTAGTTGAGACATATCAAAAAACATAATACTGGCTGACCTCTATTGGTTGGGGTTAAAACTCCTGTAAAATTTCGTAAAAGACATTATAGTTGCCTTTAACTGTAACAGTTATTTATTTGCGCTACTGCAGATTCGTCCGTGTGGACACTGGCAAGTGGTATAACTGTGCTATACCACATGTGAAATTCTAAAAATAGTCTGATGTGTATACCTGTCACCGTCATATCTATACGCTGCTTTTTTTGCCATTGACATCTTTAACATGAACTCCATCATATCACTATTCCTGTATACTGCTTATATAACAATCCACGTGGAGGTTGTAGACGAGTAGATTTGGTGTGATTCATGTTAAAAATGTCAACAACGTTAAAAGACGACTCATATGAACAGTATGTACGAAGAATGATTTGATGGGATTCAAGTTAAGGATGTCAAAAACTTAAAAAAAGTCCCAGCATACAGCTACGACGTTGACATGTAATGACATGTAAACGTATCAGATGTTTTTTAGATTTAAATATATGCTAAAGCACAATTATGGCACTCGATAATCTCCACACTGTGGAAAATGAAGAAGTGCAAATAAATAACTTTTGCAGTAAAAGACGACTATGTTGTCTTTTACAGCATAGTACTAGTAGTGATTAAAAATGAAGAGAGATGAGTGTTTTACTGCAAAATGGATTATTCATTATAATCAAACTATAACTAATTATAATTTCTTAACAAAGGAATTACGTACTCTAATATAAGTTTTTAATAATAGGCGTGTTCCTGTAAACACAAGTGAAGAATTATCGATAGACAGAACCACAGAGAATTTGTAAATATGGTAAAACAGCAAGCTATTTCACGATTTAGAGTATGTATAGAACCAAAAGATGATATATATAACACAAAGTGGACAAGCAGGATGGGGCAGACTTTACTGGAAGAGTAGAGAAGTTGTTTCAACACAATGGATGTTTAGGTACGGCAAAGTACGAAAGTCAGTCGATAGTTTAAAATAATGTATGGGCTGCCTACCTGATGTTCATTAGTTTCAAGGATCTTCAACAATTAAAACTTTCGTCCTTTGTTTTGTCAAATGGGGCGCAAAAACGTTGTGCGGTAGCCATGGCCTCCAATCATTAAATATCGGAAATTTAAAATCAGTATTCTGCACTATCCAGTTACGCTCATATTATGCTAATCTTGCTGCCTTAGCTCTGTATGACGTTCATATTATGCTGATCTTGCTGCCTTAGCTCTGTATGACGCTCATATTATGCTAATCTTGCTGCCTTAGCTCTGTATGACCGACGAATGTAAAGCTTATCACAGAGCGAATAAGTAATTTTATATTGTTGCCCGACAATTATTTCTTGCCTTAGCTGAGCCCTAGAGGTTCCAAAAATTTATAGTTTTAGACTGTGAATATTTTAGCCACATTCTAAGTATGAAACGTAACACCATTTTGACCAGAAGGGAGAAATAACCGGACAGGGAATAGAGGAGAAATATAAACTGCTGTTCATGTGGTTGTCTGTACTTACTGGTGCGTGGTATGTCTCTATGTCTATGACCAGATCCATACTACATATTTTAGAAGTAACTAGAGTAACTATTTACACTATTTTGATCATACCATGTCAGCTTAGGTTTATTTAGCTCCTGATTTTTAAAACGCCTCTGAATGTGGTTAAATTGGAATCTGCACTTATATATTTTGCTATAACACTGTTAGCAGATGCAGCAAAAGATGAGATCCACTCAATAAGCTGAAAATTGCCAACAACACGAAGAACTCATTACACAATTGATTGACGAATCCTGTTTAAAGCCATGGCAAAACTCAATAAGCTTAAAATTGCTAACAACACGAAGAACTCATTACATAATTGATTGACGAATCCTGTTTAAAGCCATGGCATGTTTCACTGCGAATTATGGAAACTACTTTTTTAATGCATTCCTTCTCACCGTTAAATTTGTTGAGGTCCATGTGACCGTTCAGTGGATATTTGTCAAGTGTTATTCCATCTCGCCTTTTGACTCCTTAAGCCTCTATGGCAAAACAAGACATTCCCTTTTTTCGTTGCTACTGTACTGTAAAGGCACCATGCAATGTGATGTAACGTGAACCATATTTGCTAACTGTAGATAACTGCTTTTATTATTTTCTGTAGATGATATGTGTTTACTCTATACACTAACATTTATTGACTCGCACCTAGGATGATACATGTGACTAAAATAAATTGTATGCCACAGATTTGATACAACACAATACAAAACTATACAACCGTATAGGACTTTGAGAATTCGATATGGTTGAAGTTCGCACCTGCCGATATCGGGACAACTATGTCGTGGAATGATACCATATGGAACCTGTATTGGTCCCTGGGAAATCTTCTTTCAGACCGTTCGTCTGGAACCACCAACAGCAATTCATGGAGCACAGAGACGGACTAGCTGCAGAAAATACGCAGGTTAACGTCTTGATCACGATCCGCGGCCAAGTTGGAATATCTGTGTTACATACAACCAATCCATTCCTCATTTACTCCCTACCCAAAAGTGCGTTTACACCCTTTCTGCGCAACCAGCCATGTGAAGGAGCAGCAGCCTGGGCAGTCTTCCTTCTGACAACAGAGAAAGGCGGAACTGTGTAGGCAATCAGCAGGCTCTGTTCTCCCGACAGTTCTCCTCCTAAATTTATTTGATAGTTAAATTTCACATGATGAAATTGAAAGCACTTGCAGCTGTCTCCTATTTCTAGATATGGGAACTGCATTTCTTTTCTTCCCTATTAACATTGCTTTGCCATTTTTTAAATATAGCTTCATTTAGAAAGGGCGGACCTTTAGAATGCGATAAAGGAACCAAACGGACGATATTAAAGAGGCATGATTCTCCTGTCAAAAGTCTAGGTCGCAACAGTAGAAGCATACAGAATGGTTTAATAGTTATGTATAGGCTACGAAAAGGTAAATTACGTCATACATATAGTTTCTGTTTAAAATCTCAACTGACAGTCGCATTCTATCTCTCGCAAGTAGTTCCCACGTTGTGTTGTCTTTCATATGAGCTATGAAAATATGTAATGTTGGTTGATACTTTGCAGGGTAGCTTTGGTATGCTCTTGGAGCAGAGACAAATGACGCGTGCGATGATAGTAGCGTAGCTGCGGAAGGCATTCTCTCAGCACTGTTTACGTTAGGCAATGCTCTGACTACGCTGGGGGCCGGCCAGAGTGGTCGAGCGGTTCTAAGCGCTACAGCCTGGAACCGCGCGACCGCTACGGTCGCAGGTTCGAATCCTGCCTCGGCCATGGATGTGTGTGATGTCCTTAGGTTAGTTAGGTTTAAGTAGTTCTAAGTTCTAGGGGACTGATGACCTTAGAAGTTAAGTCCCATAGTGCTCAGAGCCATTTGAACCATTTGAACTACGCTGGGGTAAGAGCGGCAATAAACCTAGCTTGAATTTTCTTCGCTAGTACCGAGTATGGGTGTCGGAAGTTTTATTGCTTAAATGTATGATAGGCCTGCATTGTCGGAAGAAAGGACAAAAACCATTCGTTTTGGACGAATTTTGGAATCAACTGGCAGTTAAATTCAAAACAGTACAGATGAGAAGAAGTTTATTTTTACAGTAATAGCTGTAATAAGTAAAACTGGAGTCAGACGAAGATAAGTTTTGAAGAGATGGTGAATAATTGCGGCTGTTTGATTTGATGTTCCCGTGCAAGAAATGTTAGATGACAAATACTGTCTGTGACGTTCTCGCCATGTGAGGTAATACTCAATGCCTTCCCTGTCTCATATTTAATCATGCAATGAGCAAATGCCTTTAACTTTGGCGTCAGCCCATTGCCGTGGCTAACATTTTCTGTTTAGAAAGTGTTACACCAAAGGCACGTTCAACGACGCTCGTGATAACCTACTGTAGAAGTAATCTTTGTCAGCATTTAATTCACGCCTTCCGTTCGGTTTTAACGAACTGCTTAAAACTGGTTTAGCTTCATAGTCTAGAATAACAAAATTAAAAGTCGTCCCACAGTTCGACAGAGCACTGGCGTCAGGAATTCTAAGTCTTCTATTTCACAAATGCAGCAACAACGCTGAAGACCAGAATGTTCCACCATGATTATGTTTTGCTACCACTTAAATTAATGTTGATGAACTTATAATTACTATCAACCAGTCATTTTAACACAACAGAACATTTTGTTTGTAAGTTTTGAACACAGAGCTAGAACAGGCAGGGCAAATAATATGAATGCCTTTTTTCATCTACGCTTCGTAAACAATTATAAAAACTCCACTTACTAAGGTAAACATCCTCGGTTTTCTGAAATCATCGACAATTTTCGTTTTTGACTACGATAACCTTAATTACTTCTCTTTTCCTTAGCGTTGGAGCTCCAGCATCAAACGAAAACGCTAGTTCCTAAATGACTGATCGAAAGATATCTGAAAAAGTATGGAATTGACTGAAAAACATACCTTTTTTCAACTTGTCACGTGTTAATAGTTAGTCAGCGTGATTTTGAGCAATATATTCTCGATTCCACAATGCTTTCTTTTTCAGGAACTCCTGTACGAAGTAAATCGAAAACCTCGCGTGTTAGATTTAGGAACATCTTACCTTCCATTTCAAATACAAAAAATACACTATTCGGAACTCACTTCAATGCTGTTCTCACATCCTGTACGTTGGTCGAAACTTAGTCAGCCTTTGCTTTGGTCACTGTCCTCTTCGACGCTCTTCTCTTTTAGTACAGCCCCAACGTTAACATATGCTTAGCCACGGAGAAACCTTAAAAATGTCGAACAGCAGAAGGCGAATACAGTTATAGATATACAGAGAAAAAATAGGTGCTACCGCTGCGCAAGACTGCCGAAATATCAGCGTTTGTGTCAAATGTATTAGGTGAGTGGAAGACAACTGCGAATGGGAAGATCGTTGTCTTCTAGGTGTATGTATTGCCTTTAGGGGCTCCAATATTTGGTTATACAGTGAAATGCGATTTGTTCTGCTAGTTGGTCGTTGTTCATCGTTTCTACGAATCATATTATTATTATTATTAGCGTTATTACGATAAGCACGTGATTTTCAATCTTTCTTAGGGTTCTTCTTATTTTCCCAATATTTCTTCATTTTCTCCCCAAAGACCTTCTTTCTTTTTTCTGTCTGCTTTGGTCGGTATGGTTTTGGTTCCGTCTCTGGAGTAAACTTCCACTTATCAATTTTTCTTCTGAATGTGTCTCTATCTGATATTTTTAAGTCAACTTTTGCCTTTGTCAAATCCTTCTTAACTTCAGTTACTCGGGATATTGATGGTTTAAGTGATGTCACATACTCGAATAGCCGTTTTGTTAGTCTGTTTCCAGGTAATCTGTCTAGGTATGCATAGACCTTCATTCGTCTGTTTCTGATGTTAATTTCGATGTTGGATACTTTTTCTGTTGTCTCGTCGGTTTGCAGTCTTTATCCATCTTGCATGTATCGTGGTCCAGAATTTCTTAATTTCTTGTAAATCTAGCTTTCGATTCAATGAGAGTGTTTTACTTGCATATGTGACTGTCGGTTTAATTACTGTGTTGTAGTGCCTGATTTTAGTGCCTTTTGACAGGCATTTTTGTTATACAAATCTCAAACAAGTCCTCACGCTTTCTTGATTTTCTGCAATCTGTTTTTCATTGCTATTTTTTCAAGTCCTATTGGTTCAATAACTTCACTGAGATACTTAAAGTGTTTGACTGTTCATTTCACCATAATTTGTTTTAATTTTCGAAATATCAAACTTGGAACACACAAATTCAATCTTCTCAAAGGGGATTTTGCAGGCCAGCCTCCTCTGCACATTCTGTGAGGGTCTCGATTTGTTTTACTGCTGTTTCTTCACTGTCGGTTATAATCGATAAGTCGTCTGCAAACGCTAAGTATGAAACGTTCAATTTTCCTTCACCTCTTCCTAGTTCGATTGGGTTCCAAAAATTTTGTTTTCTAAGTTATATTTCCCATTCTTTCATTACTTTGTGTAAAGCTATGTTGAATAATAATGTGTGGTTCCGAAATTTCGTCTATGAACTTAATTTTTTATTTGGTTTCTGTCAGTGTTCGTTAGACCCGTTTTCGAGTTTGTGTCTAGTCCTCGTTCTGTTAGAATATTGCATAGAGATTTATATCTATAGAATCGTATGCTTTTTTAAAGTCAACGAATGTGCAGACTATTGGTTTCGACCTAATTGCTTTAATTTTTAAAATAGTTTTAAGATTAAAGATCTGTTAGGTCGAAAGCCTGCATGGTAATCTGAAATTGTATGTTCTAGTTGTTCCTGTGCCCTCTTTAGGAGACACGCGGATAAAATTTTGTAAGTGACCGGCAAAAGTGAAATGCCTCCGTAGTTGTTTACATCTAATCTCCCTCCCTTTTTGTACAATTGATGAATTAGTGCACATTTCCAACCCTCTTGAATATTTTCTGTCTGCCGAATTTCTTGGCTGATTTGACTGATCACTTTTATGGAATTTGGACCAAGGTTCTTCAGTAGTTCAGCTACAATTCCATCTTCTCCAGATGACTTATTATTTTTGAGTTTTTTAATGTGACTACAAAATTAATTTTGAGTTGGCTGTAGTGGAGTTCCATTTGTGTGTTCTGGTTGTAACCTGTGGAACCTCGTACATGATTGTGAGCAATTTAGAAGTTTTGATAAAGATTTGGAAATTCCTGGCAATTTTCTTTGTTAGTTAGTGTCAATTTTCAATTTTGTTTCCTGAAACAGAGGTTTGGTTCAAATGGTTCAAATGGCTCTAAGCACTATGAGACTTTACATCTGAGGTCATCAGTCGCCGAGATTTGGAACTACTTAAACCTAAATAACCAAGGACATCACATACATCCATGCCCGAGGCAGGATTCGAAGCTGCGACCATAGCAGCAGCGCGGTTCCGGACTGAAGCGCCTAGAACCGCTCGGCCACAGCGGCTGGCTAAAGAGAGGTTTCGTGGAGGGTATCCTTTGATTTGATTTGCAAACGTTTTGTTAACGTCGTGTGTTTTATGGTTCCTCAAGTCTTCTTCAGTTGAGTTTAGCTATTCATTGAGGTATTTTCTTTCAGTTTACCTAAGTATTTTAGATGCTTCTTTTCTGACTTCAAAAAATTTCTCTTGTGTGGTTTCTGATTTGTCACAATTGTAGTTTAATAAGGCTCGTTGTCTCTCTTCTATTGCGTTACCGGAATTTCATTTCCACCATGAGTGTTTCGATTTTTCTTTCTGATGGGATCAGTTCTCCTGCTTTGTGTATAATTTTCGTTTGGAAACCTCTCCAGTTGTTTGTAAGTTGTTTTTCTCATATTTCTGTAATTTTTGATTCTTTTATTTCTCGAATCAGATTTGGGAATTAGTGGTGTTTCCTTTCGGCATTTCCTTTTTGGTGTGAAGTTTAGAAGATCGCAACATGGTCTATTTGGAATTCATCTCGCTGAAGGATAGGGGATCGCCATGTTTTTTTGTTTCTTAGGGTTCTTTCGAAGTGATGTTGACATGATTTTTAGACTGTTTTGTTGGAACAACTCGATGAGCCCGTCTGTGAATTTGTGTGCAGGGTAATTGCCGACTGTTTTTTTGTGGGGAGCATGGGTGCTATGTAAGTAGGCTGTTTAGGTTTTTATGTTGGTAACGACATGTAGCGCTATATATGAAAATCACTGATTGTGCTGTGTGCTGTCTGTGGCTGGTGTGCATTGTTGGAATTCGCCATTGTAGTGTTGGGCAGTTGGCTGTTAACAGCGCATAGCGTTGCGCAGTTGGAGGTGAGCCGCCAGCAGTGGTGGATGTGGGGAGAGAAATGAGCAGTTTTGAGAGCGGATGATCTGGACGTGTGTCAATCAGAGACAGTAAATTTGTAAGACTCGATGTCATGAACTGCTATATATATTAAGCCTTTTGAACACTATTAAGGTAAATACATTGTTTGTTCTCTATCAAAATCTTTCATTTATTAACTATGTCTATCAGTACTTAGTGCTTTCAGTAGTTTATGTCTTTTATTTAGCTGGCAGTAGTGGCGCTCGCTGTATTGCAGTAGTTCGAGTAACGAAGATTTTTGTGAGGTACATGATTTGTGAAAGGTATAGGATATTGTTAGTCAGGGCCATTCTTTTGTAGGGATTTTTGAAAGTCAGACTGCGTTGCGCTAAAAATATTGTGTGTCAGTTTAAGCACAGTCAATTATAATTTTTCTAAGGGGACGTTTCATAAATATAAGCGCGAGATACGTCATTGCAAATGTGAAGTGCTGTTGCATTAATTAATTTATTTATTTACACGACAAGTTCCATAGGACCAAATTGAGGAGCAAATCTCCAATGTCATGGGACATGTCAGTATATGAAATTACAACATAAAAGTAATACCAGATAAAAATAAATGTCGATGAACCCGATAAAAGTCAGTCCATAACTTTAAGTAAACGCAATCAACAATACAATAAGAATCAGCTTAATTTTTAAGGAACTTCTCAACAGAATAGGAGTGACCCATAAGGAAACTCTTCAGTTTCGATTTGAAAGCGTGTGGATTACTGCTAAGATTTTTGAATTCTTCTGTAGCTAACTGGAAATGGATGCACTAGTATACCCCTCCTTTACATTCATACCCACGAAAGGGACTTTTCAATATCTGTTGTTCCAGAGATATTTGCGCTGAAACGTTTAAGTGGACCACCCTGTATACTAAATCTATATACCAGGGTTTCCCAAACTGTATTCGACAGAACACTGGTGTTCCACGGGGAGAGAATAAGAGCTCCGCAAAAAGCTTTTAATAATATGTTTTTTCCGGCATTTTGACGATACTAACTTTTTAAATTTTTTTGTGATTTCTGTGCTGTCCGCTATGATTTCAACTTGAAGTAATCACTGAACAAAACAAGTTTCTCTCATTTTTTAAAGATTTTATTAATCTTCAGAATAAACATGGTCTTCCAGCAAAGTACCATGACTCTCCAAGTGTTCCATTAGAGGAAAAGTTTGGGAGCCTCTGATCTGCACACATAAACTTGGAGTTCCCTGCTCACTTCTATCTGTATGTACGGGCTAATCTTAAGAACTATTGTAGAAATTTACATACAGTTTGAATGATAGACTGATTCACAAGGAAGGTACGTGTGTCTATTTTACATAAATTTCGCGGAAACTGGGAGAACTGCGATGAATTAAAGTTAGCCGCCGCTATGAAAACTGTGGCATTGCCAACCGCCGCAACTCCAGGTAGTAGCACAGCTTGAGCAAAATCCGATACAGACCCGGTGGCCTAGCACGTGCCTCAAAACCAATAGTTTGCGGGAGCGAACCCCTGCGGACCACGGATTTTTTCTGTCTTTTAACCTGGCACTCACGTCTCAATGATATCGAGAATAGACAATGACGTAACAACTTGCAGGGAATAATGCATAGGACAATGTTGATTTTAGTCCTAAAAAGAGTGTAGAAGTAGCGTCGAAAATAGCGGGTTAGTAACGTCCTTGTTTCCGGCAGGTGGTGTCGGTGGAGCCGAACTCGCTGTGGCTGTGGCATCGGTCGGAGTGGCGGTCTGCGGCTTACGAGGCGGACATCTCGCTGTTCTTCTCTCCCAGGCCCAACAACACCTGCCACGTCTTGGTGAGTAACGCCACGCCACACCATACGGCACCATCCATGGACTGCCGGGGTACGAGGCAGCAGGTGGCTGAGTCTGTGAGCAGCTGGCAGTCTACAGCTAGTAAAGGTTTCTCCTTATTTATACACACATCAAAAAAAGTTTTGCATCACCCTGGTTCCCAGAACTCCAGACGATAGACGTTGACTGTGGATATTGTATCACAGATACAGTCAGTGTGACTATTCAGAGATGTCACTAACCCGCCCAAAGATGTAAACAACCGTGCATGAGCAGCGCCTATTAGACGGAGGGGGTCCGACAGTCGATCAGATCCAGTCATTCCACCAGGAAGGAGGTACAGGACTGGTGTTGTCTGTATTTCAACCAAGCCTAGACGGTCAATACCGCCGTTCGATCGTGTCCGCGTTGTTACGTTGTGCCAGCAAGGGCTCTCAACAAGGGAAGTGTCCAGGTATCTCGGAGTGAACCAAAGCGATGTTAATCGGACATGGAGGAGGTACAGAGAGACAGGAACTGTCGATAATATGCCTTGCTCAGGTCGCTTAAGGGCTACTACTGCAGTGGATAGCCGCTACCTACGGATTATGGATCGGAGGAACCCTGACAGCAACGCCACCAAGTTGAATAATGCTTTTCTTGGAGCCACAGGACGTCTACATCTACATCTACATCTACATTTATATTCCGCAAGCCACCCAACTGTGTGTGACGGAGGGCATTTTACGTGCCACTGTCATTACCTCCCTTTTCTGTTCCAGTCGCGTATGGTTCGCGGGAAGAACGACTGCCGGAAAGCCTCCGTGCGCGCTCGAATCTCTCTAATTTTACATTCGTGATCTCCTCGGGAGGTATAAGCAGGGGGAAGCAATATATTCGATACCTCATCCAGAAACGCACCCGCTCGAAACCTGGACAGCAAGCTACACCGCGATGCAGAGCGCCTCTTTTGCAGAGTCTGCCACTTGAGTTTATTAAACATCTCCGTAACGCTATCACGCTGACCAAATAACCCTGTGACGAAACGCGCCGCTGTTCTTTGGATCTTCTCTATCTCCTCTTTCAACCCGACCTGGTACGGATCCCACACTGATGAGCAATACTCAAGTATAGGTCGAACGAGTGTTTTGTAAGCCACCTCCTTTGTTGATGGTCTACATTATCTAAAGACTCTCCCAATGAATCTTGAACTGGCACTTACCAACAATTAATTTTATATGATCATTCCACTTCAAATCGTTCCGCACGCATACTCCCAGATATTGTACAGAAGTAACTGCTATCAGTGTTTGTTCCGCTATCATATAATCATACAATAAAGGATCCTTGTCACTCAGGGAAGTGGACCGAGATTTATCGCTGCACACAGTGCAGCGCCATTCATCAGCAGTCCACGTTTCCCACTCACGGTAACACTCCAAACATAACCCTTTGTGTTGTGGTAATGGCAGCCTACACATGCGACGGTCATTCCCTTTTGGGGCTACTGCTAGTCTCCGACGAGTGGCGCAAGATTACACAGAATGTTGCAAGGAGTCTGTTACTTGTTCTCGGATGGCAGACGCAGATGTTTGGAGTTATAAGGTACTTGGCTTGGCGCTTAGAGATTCTTGCTAGTGGTGGTCAGACGTGGTCGACTGGAACTTTGACGACGAGCATGCTTCCCCTCACGTCGCCATGCAGTCTACCATCGAGTCGCTGTCATATCTGAACGCCCCACAAAAGTCTGGATATTTCACGAGAGGACAATCCGGCCAAATGGAGGCCCCTCCAAACTCTGTTAGTGCTGATAACGCTTCCCCGCAACGATACCAATAACTCCATGTTCTCCGCAGTGTTCACTCGTCATTGACGCTGCTCATGCCCCTTATGTACCCTAACAAGCCTGATAACAAGCCTAAACACGGCCGATACTAATGCATTTGATGACCGTTCTACTTGTCACAGAGAATTGCAAATCATTTACTTACCTACAGATTGTGTGCACGTGTACCAAGGTACTTGGACTTCCGATCGTGTAGTATATATAGGGTGTTACAAGAAGGTACGGCCAAACTTTCAGGAAACATTCCTCACACACAAATAAAGAAAAGCTGTTATGTGGTCATGTGTCCGGAAACGCTTAATTTCCATGTTAGAGCTCATTTTAGTTTCGTCAGTATGTACTGTACTTCCTGGATTCACCGCCAGTTGGCCCAACTGAAGGAAGGTAATGTTGACTGCGGTGCTTGTGTTGACATGCGACTCATTGCTCTACAGTACTAGCATCAAGCACATCAGTACGTAGCATCAACAGGTTAGTGTTCATCACGAACGTGGTTTTGCAGTCAGTGCAATGTTTACAAATGCGGAGTTGGCAGATGCCCATTTGATGCATGGATTAGCACGGGGCAATAGCCGTGGCGCGGTACGTTTGTATCGAGACAGATTCCCAGAACGAAGGTGTCCCGACAGGAAGACGTTCGAAGCAATTGATCGGCGTCTTAGGGAGCACGGAACATTCCAGCCTATGACTCGCGACTGGGGAAGACGTAGAACGACGAGGACACCTGCAATGGACGAGGCAATTCTTCGTGCAGTTGACGATAACTCTAATGTCAGCGTCAGAGGAGTTGCTGCTGTACAAGGTAACGTTGACCACGTCACTGTATAGAGAGTGCTACGGGAGAACCAGTTGTTTCCGTACCATGTACAGCGTGTGCAGGCACTATCAGCAGCTGATTGGCCTCCACGGGTACACTTCAGCGAATGGTTCATCCAACAATGTGTCAATCCTCATTTCAGTGCAAATGTTCTCTTTACGGACGAGGCTTTATTCCAGCGTGATCAAATTGTAAATTTTCACAATCAACATGTGTGGGCTGACGAGAATCCGCACGCAATTGTGCAATCACGTCATCAACACAGATTTTCTGTGAACGTTTGGGCAGGCATTGTTGGTGATGTCTTGATTGAGCCCCATCTTCTTCCACCTACACTCAATGGAGCACGTTATCATGATTTCATACGGGATACTCTACCTGTGTTGATAGAACATGTGCCTTTACAAGTACGACACAACATGTGGTTCATGCACGATGGAGCTCCTGCACATTTCAGTCGAAGTGTTCGTACGCTTCTCAACAACAGATTCGGTGACCGATGGATTGGTAGAGGCGGACCAATTCCATGGCCTCCACGCTCTCCTGACCGCAACCCTCTTGACTTTCATTTATGGGGGCATTTGAAACCTCTTGTCTACGTAACCCCGGTACCAAATGTAGAGACTCTTCGTGCTCGTATTGTGGACGGCTGTGATACAATACGCCATTCTCCAGGGCTGCATCAGCGCATCAGGGATTCCATGCGACGGATGGTGGATGCATGTATCCTCGCTAACGGAGGACATCTTGAACATTTCCTGTAACAAAGTGTTTGAAGTCACGATGGTACGTTCTGTTGCTGTGTGTTTCCCTTCCATGATTAATGTGATTTGAAGAGAAGTAATAAAATGAGCTCTAACATGGAAAGTAAGCGTTTCCGGACACATGTCCACATAACATATTTTCTTTCTTTGTGTGTGAGGAAAGTTTCCTGAAATTTTGGCCGTACCTTATATATATATATATATATATATATATATATATATATATATATATATATATATATATATATATATATATTAGTGTGTGTCAGATTGTCGAAGACTAAGAACGCAGGAATTGCGGTCAACTGAAGAGGATAGCTGGAAAGCGCATTCGAGTTTACTACTCTAGCAATTATATCTAATCATGGCAGTCGTAGACTGTGCCTCCCGCATCTGCCTACCTTCCCGAGCTCGCATTCTGTACCAACTCATCCACTTTCCACGCTCCAGGTCAGTTTTTGTGATGGATTATCATGTCGCCCCTGGGCACCGCAGTCATCGGATCTCAATATTATTGAGCCCTTCTGGTCTACTTAGAAGAGAAGGGCGCGTGATCGTTAGCCAACTCCAGCGTCGTTCTGAGCTTACCCCTATTTTACAAGAAGAATGATATAAGCTTCCTTTGAAGACCATACTTGACCTGTATGTATCCATTCCGAGACGCCTGGAAGTTATTTTGAATGTCGGTGGATTTCCTGCAACGTAATAGGCATGATAATGAGTTGTGCTTTTTGTTTTTCCATATTTTTGTCGGCCTTCTGTATATCTGTTATGCCATGCAACTGTGTATTGTACAGGCAACTGCAGGCCCGGAACCAAGGTCGAGAAGAGAAGATTCATGGTAGTGATAAACCCTGAAATAACATTTTTATACAAGCGTTTATTTGTTTACATTCATCGATTTCCAAATTTCGCAGCTAACTTTCTGAGAGTAAAGTAGCGTGTAAAATACAACATCTCGAAAATGCCAAGTAATTCTGTAAATTACAAGCTACGTTTAACGTAATATACTTTCCACTTGCTTGTGTGAGAGCCTGCTTGTGTAACCTGACTGGTAACATCGCAGTCAAATAAAGGCGTACGTTTCCAGATGACAGTATGTGCTGTCAACAACAAACGCGACACGATTCGTGTGCCCATAGATAGAACCGGCAAAACAGAGAAAGCTGAGTAAGGGAAGACAGAGAGAACACCAACACTAAGACAGAAGAAATTGTTATTATTGTATTAAATCACTGAAATAATTTTAGTGGTGTTATTACCTGAAAATGACACGTTTCGCTTAATCTTTATTTTCATTTGTTTTGTGAAAACAATCCAAATTACTCGAACACATTAGAGAATATCGTAAAAATAAATATTCAAAGAATGATAAAAATGTTAGTATTTCACTCTCAAAAATATTCTCGAATTCTGAGGAATACTTTTAAGTACTCTTAAATCCACTTAATCATTCAACAATAACCTGATTTGGAAGAAAGTAACCTGTCACTCGTTTATTTCTTTACAGAACACCAAGAACATTCAAAAAAATTCGAGAACATCCTGAAATAGTCGGGAACATTCCAAAACATTCATGAACGATAGTGGCAAATGTTAGAGAAAACACTGGAAATTCCGTTTGTTCGTCGCCAATGAAATACACTTTGCAAAAATTTATAAGATCCATTTGGCAATGAATGGTATGATTCTACTCTATGAACAGACTGCTCCTTTAATCGAAAATACAGGATTGAAATGATGTTCACTGCTCATGGAAGTAGCTCCAAATGATGTCATTTCAGAGCAAGCATTGTATGCTCTTGTATTTTGTAAAAAAATGTTTGATTCCGGAGTTTCTCCAATCATGTTGAAATTCTGGTAGAGCCACATCATGTGATACTAATCAAATTTTCTTACTCACACAACACATTCCTGGTGTTTCCCAGCACCTAGTCCCGAAGCGGAGAAAATCTCCGACCCAGCCGGGAATCGATCTGGAGTTCCTTTGGCTAGCAATCCGGCAGGCTGATGTCGCAGCTACCGGGGCGTCTCTGTGTCAGCTTGCTGCAGTGTCTCACTCGACGCACTTCTCTAATTTCATCTCGTTGTTCATCTCTTTTCTCTCAATCGATTCATTCTCTCCGGCTGTGAAACTAAACACGCTTCTCGCTCCTCATCTATTTCATTTTTTCACAGTTTTGTTTTCCTCTTTTCAGTTCACCACTGCCAAGATGTACTCCTCTTTTACATATCAGCATCCTGCCAATTGTTAATCTTGATTAGCGCGGTAAAATTCCACGGAATACAGAGTTCGTTAACTCTCGCAATGCACTTTCACTTAAATTCGTTTCACTTTGTCTCATTTTCACTTTTTCTTGATCCATTGTAATTAATTTCCAAAAATGTAGCGGTACGTGTGTCTCGCCATCGCCTGCATACAAGGTGACAATTACTGAACTATAGTACCGAGCGAGGTGGCGCAGTGGTTAGCACACTGGACTCGCATTCGGGAGGACGACGGTTCAATCCCGTCTCCGGCCAACCTGATTTAGGTTTTCCGTGATTTCCCTAAATCGCTTCAGGCAAATGCCGGGATGGTTCCTTTGAAAGGGCACGGCCGATTTCCTTCCCCATCCTTCCCTAACCCGAGCTTGCGCTCCGTCTCTAATGACCTCGTTGTCGACGGGACGTTAAACACTAATCTCCTCCTCCATTACTGAACTATATGAAAAACACGTAAATTAATCACAAACTACGGCGTGCACATACTTTATTCAACATGTAAACGTCACTGCGGCATATTTGGATTTAGGTTATCTCATGTCCGATATTCCTGCCGTCATTGGCGATTATGTGGCGCACACTAACAGCGAAGTTCTGCGTGACCCGATGATGCATCGGAACATCGATGCTGTTGATGACCTCCTGAACGGCTGTTTTCAACTAGCAACGGTTTTGCTGCACACCCTGTCTTTAATACAGCCTCACAAATAGGAATCGGATGTGTTCAGGTCCGGAGAATATGGCGTCCAATCGAGGCCCACGCCAGTGGGCTCTGGGCTCCCCAGAGCCAGAAAGCGGTCCCAAAGTGCTCCTTCAGGACATCAAATACACTCCTGCTTCGACGTGGTCGAGCTCCGTCTTGCATGAAGCACATCTCGCCGAAATAAGGGTCACTTTGGATAATGGGAATGAAATCATCTTCCAAAACCTTCACGTATAGTTCGGTAGTCACAGTGCCACCAAGGAAGATAGCACCGATTATTGCGTGACTGGGCATTGCACACCACACAGTCACCTGTTGAGGGTGAAGAAACTTATCGATCGCAAAATGCGGATTCTCAATCCCCCAAATGAACACAGTCGCTCGTTGAGGCTGAAGAGACTTCTCGATCACAAAATGCGGATTCTCAATCCCCCAAATGCGCCGATTATGCTTATTGACGAACCTATCCAAAAGAAAGTGGGATTCGTGGCTAAATCAAACCATGCACATACGCATACTAATTCCCATCATGCCCCGCGGGCAACCGTGCAGTTCGAACGTCCTAACGCAAACCGTTCAGAAGTTGTGACGATTTAATTTCATATACACAACTGGCCATTAAAATTGCTACACCACAAAGATGACGTGCTACAGACGCAAAATTTAGCCGACAGGAAGAAGATGCTGTGATTTGCAAATGATTAGCTTTTCATAGCATTCACACAAGGTTGGCGCCGGTGGCGACACCTACAACGTGCTGGCTTGAGGAAAGTTTCCAACCGATTTCTCATACACTAACAGCAGTTGACCGGCGTTGCCTGGTGAAACGTTGTTGTGATGCCTCGTGTAAGGAGGAGAAGTGCGTACCATCACGTTTCCGACTTTGATAAAGATCGGATTGTAGCCTATCGCGATTGCGGTTTATCGTATCGCGACATTGCGTTGGTCGGGATCCAACGACTGTTAGCAGAATGTGGAATCGGTGGGTTCAGGAGGATAATACGGAACGACGTGCTGGATCGCAACGACCTCGTATCACTAGCAGTCGAGATGACAGGCATCTTATCCGCATGGCTGTAACGGATCGTGCAGCCACGTCTCGATCCCTGAGTCAACAGATGGGGACGTTTGCAAGACAACAACCATCTGCACGAACAGTTCGACGACGTTTGCAGCAGCATGGACTATCAGCTCGGAGACCACGGCTGCGGTTACCCTTGACGCTGCATCACAGACAGGAGCGGCTACGATGGTGAACTCAACGACGAACCTGGGTGCACGAATGGCAAAACGTCATTTTTTCGGATGATTCCAGGTTCTGATTACAGCATCACGATGGTCGCATCAGTGTTTGGCGACATCGCGGTGAACGCACATTGGAAGCGTGTATTCGTCATCGCCATAGTGGCGTATCACCCGGCGTGATGGTATGGGATGCCATTGGTTACACGTCTCGCTCACCTCTTGTCCGCATTGACGGCACTTTGAACAGTGGACGTTACATTTCAGATGTGTTTCGACCCGTGGCTCTACCCTTCATTCGATCTCTGCGAAACCCTACATTTCAGTGGGATAACGCACGACAGCACGTTGCAGGTCCTGTACGGACCTTTCTGGATACAGAAAATATTCGACTGCTGCCCTGGCCAGCACATTCTCCAGATCTCTCACCATTTGAAAACGTCTGGTCAATGGTGGCCGAGCAAGTGGCTCGTCACAATACGCCAGTCACTACTTTCGATGAACTGTGGTATCGTGTTGAAGCTGCATGGGCAGCTGTACCTGTACACGCCATTCAAGCTCTGTTTGACTGAATGCCCAGGCGTATCAAGGCCGTTATTACGGCCAGAGGTGGTTGTCCTGGGTACTGATTTCTCAGGATCTACGCACCCAAATTGCGTGAAAATGTAATCACATGTCAGTTCTGGTATAATATTTTTGTCCAATGAATGCCCGTTCATCATCTGCATTTCTTCTTGGTGTAGCAGTTTTAATGGCCAGTAGTGTAGTTCGATAATTGTCAGCCTGTAAGTGGTGGAGGGCCGTGAAGCACTTGAGATGAGGAGCGGCTGTGGTGTGGTGCAGGCGCAGTGCCGGTCTCGCGGCTGGATGTGGCCGCTGGACGGCGGCGCCAGCTTCTGCGCGCTGACGCGCCTCGCGGCAGACTCCAGCTTCCTGGGCCCGCTGGCCACGCAGGCCACCGACGACCCCGTCTGCACGCAGTTCTCCTCCGCCGCCTGCCCGCGGCTCGCCGTTCCAGAGGTACGTCGCCACCCACTTGCACGGCGTTTTTCTCTTAACTTGCAACATAGTAAGTGATAGCAAACTTTATTTCGACAGGTAAAAGTACACTTACTGCGGAGTTGTGCACATATTTTTGCTATCATGTAGCTTATGAATTTAAGTCAGCTTTAGACATATCAAAGTGTACAAATTTCAGTTTTGGGGGATTGGTTGCAACGTGTTGCGCATAATTGGGACTGCCTAAATGTTCATTTAAGTGAATACGCAACTCAAAAAAATGTTCAAATGTGTGTGAAGTCTTATGGGACTTACCTGCTAAGGTCATCAGTCCCTAAGCTTACACACTACTTAACCTAAATTATCCTAAGGACAAACACACACACCCATGCCCGAGGGAGGACTCGAACCTCCGCCGGGACCAGCCGCACTACCCAACTCAATTCGCTCTCTAAACGACCTGCACACGAATCGTGAAGTTGCTAGTTTCAGGGAGTAACTAGCTTTCTTAATGCTTTTTTTGAAGGCAACTGGGGTTGTTCGTGCGAGACGTAAACTCGGTTCTTTATATATATATAAATGCAGTGTCATTCCGTGATGACGTTAAAAACTTTCGGGTATAATGGACAAGGCTAAATTTATCAGTTTAAGGCAAGGGTACCTGATCGATATTAACGACATAGGAGACAATCTGAGTAGCCGTCGTAGATTGTTTGCAGATGATGCTGTCATTTACCGTCTTGTAAAGTCATCAGATGATCAAAACGACTTGCAAAATGATTCTGTATGGTACGATAAGTGGCAGTTGACCCTGAATAAAGAAAAGTGCGAAGTTATTCACATGAGTAGTAAAATAAATCAGCTAAATTTCGATTACGCGATAAGTCACGCAAATCTGAGGGTGTAATTAGGGGTTACAATTACAAATAATTTAAATTGGAAAGATCACATAGATAATATTGTGCGTAGAGCAAACCAAAGACTGCCATTCATTGGCAGAACACTTAGAACGCGCAACACGTCTACCAAAGATACTGCTTACACCAAGCTTGTCTGCCCTATTCTGGAGTATTGCTGTGCGGCGTGGGATCCGCATCAGGTGGGACTGACGGATGACAATGAAAAAGTACAAAGAAGGGCAGCTCCTTTTGTTTTATCGCGAAATAGGAGAGATAGTGTCACAGACATGATACATGAATTGGAGTAGGAATCATTAAAACAAAGGCGTTTTTCTTCGCGACGGGATCTTCTCATGAAATTTTAATCATCAGTTTTCTCCTCTGATTGCGAAAACATTCTGTTGGCACCCACCTACATAGAGAGAAATGATCATCACGATAAAATAAGAGAAATCAGGGCTCGCACAGCAAAATTTAAGTGCTCGTTTTTCCCGCGTGCCGTTCGAGAGTGGAACGGTAGAGCGACAGCTTGAAGGTGGTTCATTGAACCCTCTGCCAGGCGCTTTATTGTGAATAGCAGAGTAGTCACTTAGATGTAGATGTAGATGTCCGGAAACAACGGAGTCGAAAGTTATAAGTGAAAATCTTTCTGATGCCTCTGACAGTGGAATGAATACACGTACCTGTGCTGTTGTTGCTAACATTGTAGAGCAGGCAACTGTCATATGTGGAAGTATGTACCGAAACAAGAAGAAATGTCTAGTAAACAAGGGCTCTAAAGTACATACCTTAAGGTCTATGAGCACTTGTTCTATAAAGGAGATGTGTTTCACAGAAGCGAAGATGAACAAGTTCTCACAGCTCCTTTCAATTATGCATTTCACAGCCCTTCTTTAGCAGACTTTTTTTCTTGTCTTGGTCCATACTACCGCCTCTGAAAGTTGCCTACCCTACAATCTTAGCAACAACAGTATTGGTACATGTATTCCACTCTCAGAGGCATCACAACGATTTTCGCTTATAAATTTCTACTCGATTGTTTGTCCCTTACCTCAGGCTGATACATTTACCCTTCTCCATCACCCCTGAAAGCTTGTAAGATCATCGCGGAATCACCGTGCCTACCGATGTAAAATCGGACGACAGTGTGAGTCTACATTTACACAGATACTCCGCAAGCAGCCGTTCGGTGCTTGGCGAAGGGTACCCTGTACCACTGCTAGTCACTTCCTTTCCTGTTCCACTCGCAAATAGAGCGAGGGAAAAACAATACTACACATTGATCTTGCCAAAAGCCGAGAAGCGATTCTTCTTAGTGTTTTAGCTCTCTGGGGCACTCTGGGGTGCTCTCTGGGTCACTCTGGGGTAGTCTCTGTGTCACTGTGGCATTTTGTTTAGGTCTTTTTTTATTCTCTTATTTTTCACACTTATTTCAAAATGGTTTAGTTTTTGTCTTTATCTATTTGTTTTTAATTTTTTTGATTAGTATAAAGTTGCGAAGCATCCTTATCTATCTCGTGAATTTTTTTTTTTTTAAAGTCAATCTCTAACTTAGCTGAAATCTTATCTTTTAAACCTAATTATTATTTTTCAATTAATTATAATCAATTTGTGGGTTGCAGGGGTTCCGACCCCTGGGGAGGTGGGTGGGTTTATATGCATGGCTGTGTTGACTTAGCTGCTGCAGCTACATACGGCGCCAGTGGGTACGTAGTTTGCTCGGACGCCGCTAGAGCTCGGCGGCTCGCGCTATAGTTTTAACTAAGAGCGAGCCGCTACTAAAAATACCGGAAGCGGTCGCCATGTTGGATTATCAGCGCGCTACTTCCTGCCGCGCCCAGTTTGCTGCTTACACCACGCTTGTCCGCCCTATTCTGCAGTATTGCTGTTCTAACCTGCCTCTGAATTGCTTCGGTGTCTTCTTCAATCCGATCTGGTATGGATTTCAAACACCCGAGCAGTACACAAGAATAGGTCGCACCAGCGCCCTATATGTGGCTCCTTTACAGGTGAACCACATTTTTCTAAAATTCTCCCGATAAACTGAAGTCGACCGTTCGTCTTCCCTACCGAAGTTCTCACATGCCGTTCCACTTCATACCACTTTGCAATGGTTCAAATGGCTCTGAGCACTATGGGACTTAACTTCTGAGGTCATCAGTCCCCTAGAGCTTATAACTACTTAAACCTAACTAACCTAAGGACATCACACACATCCATGACCGAGGCAGGATTCGAACCTGCGACCGTAGCAGTCGCTTGGTTCCGGGCTGGAGCGCATAGAACCGCTCGGCCACCCCCGCCAGCCACTTTGCAATGTTACGCCCAGATCTTCACTGTGCCAAGTAGAACTCTAGTCTTACTGTATCCGAACATTAAAGATTCGTTCTTACTTTTCAACTGGATTAACTTACATTTTTCCGCACTTAGAACTAGCTGTTCCTGGGAGACAATCTGAGCAGCGGTCTTCGGTTGTTTGCAGATGACGCTATCGTTTATCGACTAATAAAGTCATCAGAAGATCAAAACAAACTGCAAAACGGTCTAGAAAAGATATCTGAATGGTGCGAAAAGTGGCAGTTGATCCTAAATAACGAAAAGTGTGAGGTCATCCACATGAGTGCTAAAAGGAACTCGTTAAAATTCGGTTACACGATAAATCAGTCTAATCTAAAAGCCGTAAATTCAACTAAATACCTAGGTATTACAATTACGAACAACTTAAATTGGAAGGAATACATAGAAAATGTTGTGGGGAAGGCTAACCAAAGACTGCGTTTTATTGGTAGGACACTTAGAAAATCTAACAGACCTATTTAGGAGACTGCCTACACTACACTTGTCTGTCCTCTTTTAGAATACTGCTGCGTGGTGTGGGATACTTACCAGAAAGGACTGACGGAGTACATCGAAAAAGTTCAAAGAAAGGCAGCACGTTTTGTATTATCGCGAAATATGGGAGAGAGTGTCACAAAAATGATACAGGATCTGGGCTGGACATCACTAAAAGAAAGGGGCTTTTCGTTGCGACGTAATCTACTCACGAAATTTCAATCACCATCTTTCTCCTCCGAATTCGAAAATATTTCGTTGCCACCGACCTACGTAGGGAGGAACGATCACCAAGATAAAATAAGGGAAATCAGAGCTCGTACGGAAAGATATAGGTGCTCATTCTTTCCGCGCGCTATACGAGATTGGAATAACAGAGAATTGTGAAGGTGGTTCGATGAACCCTCTGCCAGGCACTTAAATGTGATTTTCAGAGTATCCATGTAGATTTAGATGTAGATCACACCAGCTAGAAATTTTGTCTAAGTCGTCTTGCATCTTCCTATCGTCACCCAACCTCGATACCTTACCGTACACCGTAGCATCACCAGCAAATAACCGCAATTTGCTGCCTGCCCCGTCCGCCAAATCGTTTAAGTATACAGATAATTGCAGCGGTCCTGTCACACTTCCCTAAGGCACTCCTGACGATACCCATGTCTCCGTTAAACACTTGCTTTCCAGGTCATCATACTGGGTTCTATTATTGAAGAAGTCTTGAAGCCACTCACAATTCTGTAAACGTATTCCATATGCTCGTACCTTTGTTAACAACCTGCAATGGGGCATCGTGTCAAATGTTTTCTGGAAATCTAGAAATATGGAACCTGCCTGTTGTCCTTCATCCATACTTCTTAACGTATCATGTGAGAAAAGGGCAAGCTCAGTTTCGCACTAGCGATGCTTTCTAAAACCATGCTTACTCGTGGACATAAGCTTCTTAGTCTCAATAAAGTTTATTATATTCGAACTGAGAATATGTTGAAGGATTCTGCAGCTAACAGAACTTGGGGATGTTGGTCTGTAATTTTGCAGGTCGGTTCTTTTACCTTTCTTATATACTGGAATCAACCTGGAGCCATTCCTAAGGACTACGGCATTCTAACCATATTCCAGGAAACCACTTGTTCAGTTACTGTTCACGCGCAGAATGAACTGAGGGAACATCGTGCTGCATCCACATACGGCCTCAAATGTCCGGACTGACATTTGCAAGGGGAGTACTGATACTTTCGACCATAAAAGTTTGATGCATCTCACCCCTCAGAGAACATGCGAAGTAGTGTGATTCGATGATTTCATCCTGAGGGATTCCACATCACTTATTAATGGACCACCTCGATTGTCGATCGACTTGACGTATCCAACTTCTATTTTCAGTGGGCCAGTAACGCTTATTAGGACGGTTCATTCTGCCATATTGTGTGATGTCGATTCAGCGGAGAACGCAACACTTCGTAAATCGTCCAGAGTGAAATTATTAACGGCGCCTCGCAGAATGTAATTTTCTGGTTGAATTCCAATTCTCTCGGGTGTTGGTGATAGGTCGTAGACGTGAAGCTTATCATTGTAAGCTATTTGCCACACCACACACCGATATCAGGCTGATACCATTGAATTCGGCAACTTGTTGTAAGAAAACATGCGGATCTTGGTATGCTACATCTAAAACGCTTCAATAGCTTTACTATTTGGTGGTCCTCGTCTGTTGCTGCTGTCCCTTGTCAAACAACTTGTTTCTCGAATCCATCGTTCAGCACGTAAGAACGTAATCGCTAATGCAGCTTTTTGACGAGTATGTCTCCTGGCATAAGCAATGGCTGGGTGATTGGTGGCGTGTCGGCATTCGCCAAGGATCAGCAACGTCTCAACGCACACGTCGGATGAGTACGACATATTTATTCCAGGTCAATATCCGTGGCAGGGCGAACCTATTTTGTCTAAGCGAGCGTGACTTCAAACTGCGCATCGAGGAAGCTTCACACCAACAGCTTCACATCTCGTCTGCAGGTCGTTTCGAAGGTGCAAAACGGACACTCGTTTGAGCACCTCACTTAAAAGGACATTCTGACTCAAGAACACCAATCTGTATACATCCCTAAACTGATTTGTACTTAGTTAGCACAAATACAGTAGCTACATCACAGAAAAAGTTTTTATTTAAAAAATTATAAATCGTTGCTGTGAATCTCTGGAAAATAACCAAATAAGCCCTATTCGTAACTAGGAGAAAGGGTAACGTTTCTTGGATTTACCTTTTTAAATAAATATTTCTTTCCCCTATAATTTTGTAAGTTACAGACAAAAAACGTCATCTGAAACACCCTGTGGATATTAGCTAGTCGAGAGAGATAAAAGACTGCTGCAGGAAACTTCAGATTATTCAGGTGTGGGTTATATGACTCATGAACTATCCGTGAAGTAGTGGAGCGATTTTGAAAGAAATGTAAAAAAGGAAACCAGAAGGATTCAGTTATAATAAGAACGAGTATTATCGTTCAGAACAAAGATTTGCAGTTGTGAGAACTTAGATGATGGAGATGGTTAAACACTGATGCCTTCCAACCGGGATTCGAGAAATGTGTGCTTGGTAAAGTAAGAGAGCGAACACAAGGCTGTCGAGAAAACATTTAGCAGTTGCAGTTGCACATGCACGGTGGCCAAGATACATGACACGACGACGGAAGGAATTTAGCATTTTACGTAAACACTAACTTATCTGTACGACTAATCTTCCCCGGAGTATGCAGCATTCCCTCAAAAACATAAATATACTTGGGAGAGCCAGCTATGACAGGACTATTCTACTTTTCATGCAAGATGCATCGGATAGGCGGAAAACCCTTAGATTTTAACAAGAATGTGAGTGACGGAAAATACCAGTTATGGTTGGGCAACCTCATCAGAAAGCTGCAACAAAAGCAAAGAGTTTCAATGCAAATTTAATCGTAGCCAAAGCCTCACAGAAAATGCCGGCAACTTGATAGATGCCGCACTTAATAAAGCGTATGACAAGTGCTTCTAGTGGAAGCTATCATTTACAGCCTACACAGACACTGATTTTTCAAGACTGTTGTTGTTGTTGTTGTGGTCTTCAGTCCTGAGACTGGTTTGATGCAGCTCTCCATGCTACTCTATCCTGTGCAAGCTTCTTCATCTCCCAGTACCTGCTGCAACCTACATCCTTCTGAATCTGCTTAGTGTGTTCATCTCTTGGTCTCCCTCTACGATTTTTACCCTCCACGCTGCCCTCCAATGCTAAATTTGTGATCCCTTGATGCCTCAAAACATGTCCTACCAACCGATCCCTTCTTCTAGTCAAGTTGTGCCACAAACTTCTCTTCTCCCCAATCCTATTCAATACCTCCTCATTAGTTACGTGATCTACCCACCTTATCTTCAGCATTCTTCTGTAGCACCACGTTTCGAAAGCTTCTATTCTCTTCTTGTCCACACTAGTTATCGTCCATACAAGGCTACACTCCATACAAATACTTGCAGAAACGACTTCCTGACACTTAAATCTATACTCGATGTTAACAAATTTCTCTTCTTCAGAAACGATTTCCTTGCCATTGCCAGTCTACATTTTATATCCTCTCTACTTCGACCATCATCAGTTATTTTACTCCCCAAATAGCAAAACTCCTTTACTACTTTAAGTGTCCCATTTCCTAATCTGATTCCCTCAGCATCACCCGATTTAATTTGACTACATTCCATTATCCTCGTTTTGCTTTTCTTGATGTTTATCTTATATCCTCCTTTCAAGACACTGTCCATTCCGTTCAACTGCTCTTCCAAGTCTTTTGCTGTCTCTGACAGAATTACAATGTCATCGGCGAACCTCAAAGTTTTTACTTCTTCTCCATGAATTTTAATGCCTACTCCGAATTTTTCTTTTGTTTCCTTTACTGCTTGCTCAATATACAGATTGAATAACATCGGGGAGAAGCTACAACCCTGTCTCACTCCTTTCCCAACCACTGCTTCCATTTCATGCCCCTCGACTCTTACAACTGCCATCTGGTTTCTGTACAAATTGTAAATAGCCTTTCGCTCCCTGTATTTTACCCCTGCCACCTTCAGAATTTGTAAGAGAGTATTCCAGTTAACATTGTCAAAAGCTTTCTCTAAGTCTACAAATGCTAGAAACGTAGGTTTGCCTTTTCTTAATCTTTCTTCTAAGATAAGTCGTAAGGTTAGTATTGCCTCACGTGTTCCAACATTACTAAGGAATCCAAACTGAAATTCCCCGAGGTCCGCTTCTACCAGTTTTTCCATTCGTCTGTAAAGAATTCGCGTTAGTATTTTGCAGCTGTGACTTATTAAACTGATAGTTCGGTAATTTTCACATCTGTCAACACCTGCTTTCTTTGGGATTGGAATTATTATATTCTTCTTGAAGTCTGAGGGTATTTCGCCTGTCTCATACATCTTGCTCGCCAGATGGTAGAGTTTTGTCATGACTGGCTCTCCCAAGGCCATCAGTAGTTCTAAAGGAATGTTGTCTACTCCCGGGGCCTTGTTTCGACTCAGGTCTTTCAGTACTCTGTCAAACTCTTCACGCAGTATCTTATCTCCCATTTCGTCTTCATCTACATCCTCTTCCATTTCCATAATATTGTCCTCAAGTACTTCGCCCTTGTATAAACCCTCTATATACTCCTTCCACCTTTCTGCCTTCCCTTCTTTGCTTAGAACTGGGTTGCCATCTAAGCTCTTGATATTCATACAAGTGGTTCTCTTCTCTCCAAAGGTCTCTTTAATTTTCCTGTAGGCAGTATCTATCTTACCCCTAGTGAGACAAGCCTCTACATCCTTACATTCGTCCACTAGCCATCCCTGCGTAGCCATTTTGCACTTCCTGTCGATTTCATTTTTGAGACGTTTGTATTCCTTTTTGCCTGCTTCATTTACTGCATTTTTATATTTTCTCCTTTCATCAATTAAATTCAATATTTCTTCTGTTACCCAAGGATTTCTATTAGCCCTCGTCTTTTTACCTACTTGATCGTCTGCTGCCTTCACTACTTCATCCCTCAGAGCTACCCATTCTTCTTCTACTGTATTTCTTTCCCCCATTCCTGTCAATTGTTCCCTTATGCTCTCCCTGAAACTCTCTACAACCTCTCGTTCTTTCAGTTTATCCAGGTCCCATATCCTTAAGTTCCCACCTTTTTGCAGTTTCTTCAGTTTCAATCTGCAGATCATAACCAATAGATTGTGGTCAGAATCCACATCTGCCCCTGGAAATGTCTTACAATTTAAAACCTGGTTCCTAAATCTCTGTCTTACCATTATATAATCTATCTGATACCTTTTAGTATCTCCAGGATTCTTCCAGGTATACAACCTTCTTTTATGATTCTTGAACCAAGTGTTAGCTATGATTAGGTTATGCTCTGTGCAAAATTCTACAAGGCGGCTTCTTCTTTCATTTCTTCCCCCCAATCCATATTCACCTACTATGTTTCCTTCTCTCCCTTTTCCTACACTCGAATTCCAGTCACCCATGACTATTAAATTTCAAGACTATAAAGCAGAAATAAAAAGAGTAAGCAGGATCATTTCTGGTCATACTGTGGGATCTTCTTCCCCAAGGTTGTCTTGCCAGAAACATTGCGCAGTATCTTTCTCTACAGCTTGCATTCCCTAGGCCTGGGTCACCAGAAAACACTCCTTGACGGTAAGCTTGCCGTCTTGGCCTTTTTTTCACTGCGATGACCATGCCAAAGTGAAAAATCGAAGTTAGTCAATTCATTCACTCATAAAGATCGCCTACATTGGCCATCAAAACAGTCCTCAATTAAATTTAGAAAAGATTTCATACTTTAACACTCTATTTAGAAGTTACACGTATTCACAGTTGGAATAAAGATGTGGATGTTAGTGATGTGACAAACAGATGTTCCTTTACACATACACTGAGGTCACAAAAATCATGGGATACCTCCTAAGGTCGTGTCGGCCCTCCTTTTGCCTGCTGTACTGCAGAAACTCGAAGTGGCATGAATTCAACAAGTCTTTGAAAGTCCCCTGAAGAAATATTGAGCCATGCTGCCTCTATAGACGTCCATAATTACAAAAGTATTGCCAGTGCAAGATTTTGTGCATGAACTGACCTCTTGGTTATGTTCCATAAATGTTCGATGGGATTCATGTCGGGCGATTTGCCTGGTCAAATAAATTCGCTCGAATTGTCCAGACTGTTCTTCGAACCAATCACGAGCAACTGTGGCCCTGTGAGATGGCGCATTGTCATCCATAAAAATTCCATCGTTGCTTGGGAACAAGAAGTCCATGAATGGTTGCAAATCGTCTCCAAGTAGCCGAACGTAACAGTTTCGAGTCAATGACCGCCTTAGTTAGACCAGAGGACCCAGTCCATTCCATATAAACATAGCCAACCCCATTATGGAGCTACCACCAGCTTGCACGATACCTTCTTGACAACTGGAGTCCACGGCTTCGTGGGGTTTGCAGCACTCTCGAACTCTACCATCAGCTCTTACCAACTGAAACCGGGACTCATCTGGCCGGGTCGGGGGTTTTCAGTCGTGTAGAGTCCAATACATGTCGTCACGAGCCTAGGAGAGGCGCTGCAGGCGAGGTCGTGCTGCTAGCAAAGGCACTCGTGTCGGTCGTCTGCTGCCACAGCCCATTAACGTCAAATTTCACTACACTGTCCCAAAAGATACGTTCGTTGAACGTCCCACATTGATTTCTGCGTTTATTACATGCAGTGTTGCTTGTCTGTTAGCACAGACAACTATAAGCAAACGCCGCTGCTCTCGGTAGCTAATTGAGGCCGTTGACCACTGCATTGTCCGTGGTGAGAGGCAATGCCTGACATTTTGTATTCTCGGCACGCTCTTGACACGTGGATGTCGGAATGCTGAATTCCCTAATCATTTCCAAAATAGAATGTCCTATGCGTTTAGCTCCAACTGCCATTCCGCGTTAAATGCGTTTCAATTCCCGTCGTGCCTCCATAATCACGTCGGAAACCTTTTCACAATTACCATCTGAGTATAAATGACAGATCCACTGATACGCTGTCCTTTCATACCTTGTGTACGCGATGCAACTTCCATATCTACGCGGGTTGGAACGTTAATAGTGGCAACTATTTATTTACAGCTCGTTCAAAATAGATACGTGTTTCAAAGTTTTACTGACCTTCAAAGTAGTCACCAGTGATGTGTACAACCCGTTACCGGCGATATGGATGTCGTAGGACACTCTTAGCAGTGCCAGTTGTGTTGACAGTTCGTGCGGCGCGGTCTATGGCCCGACGAATTTGTAGCAGTTCTGAAGCGAATGCCGTGAAGTGTTTCCTTCAGTTTAGAAATCGAGTTGAACTTACGAGGGCTTAAGTCAGGGGAGAGCTGTAGGTGGTACAGCACTTAGCAGCCCCATCAGTTAAAGAAATCAGTAACAGCTTGTACTGTGCTTAAGCATTGTCCTGCAAAATGATGGTCAGGTCTTGCAGAAAGTGTCATCACTTTTGTCCCTATGCTGTTCATTTTTGGAACACAACCTACGACCAGCTTAGAGACAGAAGTGACGACACTTTCTGCAGGACCTGACCATAATTTTGCAGGGCAATGCTCAAGCTCGTACAGTGCAAGCTGTTACTGATTTGTTTGACTGATGGATCTGCTAAGTGCTATACCACTTACTGCACTCCCCTGACTTAAGGGAAGTCGTACCGCCCTATCTCGACAATGTTAAATTGATTATATAAATGCCCCGTTTTCTCAGGAACTTTTGAGTATATAAAAGTGCACACCAGACCATTGCGTTAAAAAAAAAATGTCATGTGACTAGGGCCTCCCGTTGGGTAGACCGTTCGCCTGGTGCAAGTCTTTCGATCTGAGGCCACTTCGCCGACTTGAGCGTCGATGGGGATCAAATGATGATGATTAGGACAACACAACACCCAGTCCCTGAGTGGAGAAAATCTCCGGCCCAGCCGAGAATCGAACCCGGATCTTAGGATTGACATTCTGTCGCGCTGACCACTCAGCTACCGGGGGCGGACACCATCGCGTTGAGATAGCTTTTTAGAAATTTCAATTTCCACTCGACATATACGACAACACACTGTTTCACACAAAGCTGAAAGAAGTATATGTAGATTAATAATGATACTGCAGTTTGTTTTACTGTCTGAAGCTGAGTTGTATTTTACATCATTACCCAGCAGTTTTTTCTTGGAAGCACTCGGAGGAGTAGAAAGACTGTCACTATTTACAATCAAATTATCACGCCCTTCGGCGCTAATCACTCTTTTTACTGCTACTATATTTGTTCCGTAGTATCTGTTTCCTTTGTTTCGTATTTTTTTAAACACTCCTTTTGGTTTAGTCATGACGAAAACTATCACAGGAAATACAGAAACTAAAATGCAGCTAGTGGATAACTGTTGTTGTCAAACACAAACAAATGTACAGTTCAAAGACTTTACCGCGAAGTACTGCCAGTGTAGGCAACCTACGAAACGGACAGTTCTCTACAAAACAAAAGAAACTACAGCCTTCTGGAGTATATCGCTCCAGAGAAAAATGCCAAAATGCGAAATGATGGACAAACAAATTCTCGGAAATGTCGCTGCATGATTATTTTCAAATATTTATTTAAAATAGTAAATAATTGAATATTTCTGTAAAACCAACACCAAATTCACCATAAACATCCATATTTTCATAATTTGCATAAAAGTAAAAATGTAAAATTTTGTCATTTTGGGCGATACGACTCCTCTTAAGCCCTCGTGAGCTCAACTCGACTTCTAAACTGAAGGAAACACTTCACGGCATTCGCTTCAGAACTGTTACAAATTCGTTGGGCAATAGACCGCGCCGCTCGAACTGCCAGCACAACTGGCACTGCTAAGAAGATCCTACGACTTCCACATCGCTGTCAACGGGCTATACACAATGCTGGTGACTACTTTGAAGGTCAGTAAAACTTTGAAACACGGATCTATTTTGTACGAGCTGTAAATAAATAGTTTCCACTATTTATGTGCGTGTCGCTATCCCATGACTCGTCACATCAATGTATGTTCAAGTCTGCTACACGTAAATGGCATTCTAACACTGTCTGGGGATCTGAATAAGATAAACGGTGATGATATTTTAGAGAACTAGGCACATTTACACTTAACTGGGAACATTTGCTAGAGTGTGAAACTGTCAGGGAGCGCGGTTGACAGGAGCCGCCACACGACCCGTCGCTGCTGACCAGCTTACTGGAGGTGGAGGCGCCGCGGGAGGACGACTGGCACCGAAGCCAGGACCGCGCCGCCGCCAGCTGAAGGCTGTCTCGCCGCGGCACATCCTACATGCAAATTCTCAGTGAAGCGGCCGTCGACCTCTTACCGTCGCGTGCCACTACGCAGCGCAACAAACCGTCCCAAGAAGATGCAAGAAAAAACAATAGTTCAATAATAAAGCAATCCTGACTTAACCGTTGTGAGTGGTTGGTGCTTAGTAGTCCGACCAGTCAACCTTAGCAGTGCACCAAGTCGCAAACGTCCACAGTATTTGTCGATAGATATAGTATATTAAGTGTCCGTGTATCTGCAGCTCACCCTATTGTTGTGCTAGACGTTCTATTCTGCTAAGCTACATTTCTAAATAAATTTGTGTGGTACTATATTTCACTGTCATTGCTTTCTGCTACTGCTCCAAACTGTGTTTGGTGATTGACTATCTGAAACAAAAATCTGATATGGACCATGTATAACATTCCTCCTCTTTTGTGTATTACTATAGTATTCTTTTAAATATGCTACTTAAAATACTACATTTTTTATGACCATGTACCCTTTCTTTCTCTAGTTTCGGACAAGAAATATTACAAACAAATTTACATCGTAGGCGATTGGAGTCTGGGATCAGAAATCTCAGTATGGATTAATAACACTCAGAAGACAATGAACAGATTTTAATGATTACCTTTAGTATATTATCGCAGATATTCGAATGGTAATTAATATCTTTCTAAATGTTAATATTACACATGCCGCCGTATTCATAAGCATGCACGTAATGGCAGATTATAGTTTTAATTCATTAAATTATTGCTAATGGTGGATGAGTAGGCAATGTGTCTTATCTACTTGAGTAGCATACTAGAACTATTTTTCTTCATTGTCTCCGTCTTCGAATAAAAAGAAAGAAAAGTAAGGAATCCACAGAGTAATATTATTATTATTGTCATCTGTGGGCTGCGTAATTGTAGGTTGTATTTATTCATTCCTAATACCTAAGGGGAAGCAGAAAGATGGAAAAAGTATATAGAGGGTCTATACAAGGGCGAAGTACTTGAGGACAATATTATGGAAATGGAAAAGGATGTAGATGAAGAAGAAATGGGAGATATGATACTGGGTGAAGAGTTTGACAGAGCACTGAAAGACGTAAGTCGAAACAAAGTCACGGGAGTAGACAACATTCCATTAGAACTACTGACAGCCTTGGGAGAGCCAGTCCTGACAAAACTCTACCATCTGGTGAGCAAGATGTATGAGACAGGCGACATTCCCTCATACTTCAAGAAGAATATAATAATTCCAATCCCAAAGAAAGCAGGTGTTGGCAGATGTGAAAATTACCGAACTATCAGTTTAATAAGTCACAGCTGCAAAATACTAACGCGAATTCTTTACGGACGAATGGAAAAACTGGTAGAAGCCGACCTCGGGGAAGATCAGTTTGGATTCCGTAGAAATGTTGGAACACGTGAAGCAATACTGACCCTACGACTTATCTTAGAAGAAAGATTAAGAAATGGCAAACCCACGTTTCTAGCATTTGTAGACTTAGAGAAAACTTTTGACAATGTTGACTGGAATACTCTCTTTCAAATTCTGAAGGTGGTAGGGGTAAAATACAGGGAGCGAAAGGCTATTTATAATTCGTACAGAAACCAGATGGCAGTTGTAAGAGTCGAGGGACATGAAGGGGAAGCAGTGGTTGGGAAGGGAGTGAGACACGGTTGTAGCCTCTCCCCGATGTTTATCAATCTGTATATTGAGCAAGTAGTAAAGGCTTTAAAATACATGGAGAAGAAATAAAAACTTTGAGGTTCGCCGATGACATTGTAATTATGTCAGAGACAGCAAAGGACTTGGAAGAGCAGTTGAACGGAATGGACAGTGTCTTGAAAGGATGTAAGATGAACATCAACAAAAGCAAAACGAGGATAATGGAATGAGTCGAATTAAGTCGGGTGATGCTGAGGGAATTATAGTAGGAAATGAGATACTTAAAGTAGTAAATGAGTTTTGCTGTTTGGGGAGCAAAATAACGGATGATGGTCGAAGTAGAGAGGATATGAAATGTAGACTGGCAATGGGAAGGAAAGCGTTTCTGAAGAAGAGACATTTGTTAACATCGAGTATAGATTTAAGTGTCAGGAAGTCGTTTCTGAAAGTATTTGTTAGAGCGTTGTCATGTATGGAAGTGAAACATGGGCTATAAATAGTTTGGACAAAAATAGAATAGAAGATTTCGAAATGTGGAGCTACAGAAGGATGCTGAAGATTAGATGAGTAGATCACATAATTAATGAGGAGATATTGAATAGAATTGGGGAGAAGAGGAATTTGTGGCACAACTTGAGTAGAAGAAGGGTTTCGGTTGGTAGGACATGTTCTGAGGCATCAAGGTATCATCAATTTAGTATTGGAAGGCATCGTCGAGGGTAAAAATCGTAGAGGGAGACCAAGAGATGAATACACTAAAAAGATTCAGAAGGATGTAGGTTGCAGTAGGTACTGGGAGATGAAGAAGCTTGCACAGGATAGAGTAGCATGGAGAGCTGCATCAAACTAGTCTCAGGACTGAAGACCACAACAACAACAACCTTTCTTTAAATTGCTTTGGCCTGCTAAAAACCACAATTAATAACTAAAGTCTCATTTCTTTTCTCTTTACTTTCTTTCCAGTTAGTTTTTTTTCATTCTTTGTCTGTACTTTCCTCTTCTTTCTTTTGTCCATATTAAACCTGTCTTTAAAGAAAGACAGAGAATGGAATACATACAGCAAATATTTGAGGACGTAGTGCGCAAGTGCTACTTTGAGATGAAAACGTTGGCACAGGAGAGGAATTCGTGGTGGCCGCAACACACCATCTCGCTGAAAAGTGGTTGTCTAAAGCAGGCTGTTTTGATTATGTGGTCCACACAAAGTTTACCGTTCAAATACTTTATTCGTAACTGCACTTTTATGTTGAGTAATCTACCGTTTATGGCCAGATAGACTCTCACATATTATGTTTTACGCACAGATAAATGGTTAGCCACATACCACACACTGTTGATAGTAAGGTAATGAGATTGTTCGAGTGCATCAACATAATAATAAAGTGACACAAAGTTCACATGTGGCACACAAATCATTAACACTGTCCTCGCAAGTGGATAGTCACATCAAAACTTCCATATCAACTTTGTAATCAGGAAGTATAATTTGGAAATAACACAGTTCACTGTTCGACCCAGTTGATCCAGTGAGCGTTATTGAAGTTTGGCACAGTCCCTGATATTAATTACACATTCATTGTCCAACCAGTTATTCAAAACAGTCACTAAAGTACAGAATGATCTCCTCGATACAAAATTTAGATCAAGATCGGCACATTTTACGCCTTATGTTTTTTGTTAACTTGTCTGCTGTGTATTTCCAGAATTGGCGGACATAGATGTTACCCCTTTCAAACTCACTGCAGACAGACTAAAACGTCTTCCAGAAGTCTCCCTTTTATAAGTTTGCAATAATTAAAATTAAAGATCTATATTCCTGAATAACTGAATAGTGGAGAGATACTCATTTTAGCTAGGACTTTCAGATAGAACAATTGTTTCTATTGAATGATGCTGTCTAGCTCACCAAAACTGGTGCTCTACATCAGTAACAATGATTTTCCTAATAATTCTAATTACTCCGAAACTAAATGAGAGCAAAAGTTGCTAACATATTTTCGATTTTAACTGTATAAATGCTGCAGTCCTATACATGGCTTTTTCATCTACATTATCAGTAAGTTAGCAATCAGATATATATTTACATACTAACTATGATAACTAAGGTTTATCTTACAGGTATTTGTAACTATCACAGTTTTTGGTAAAGTAATTAGACATATGAGGTATAACTTACCATAAGAATGTAATGGATATTGAATTTAAGTTGGATAAGACCTAAGTTAATCTTCGAAATTTTTGGAGACTGCAGGGGGGGAGAGGGGGGGGGGGGGAGAGAAAACACTACAGGATGAAAACATCCACCTGCTTACATCCTTTGTTACAAATGGCCCAGAAGTTAAGTGCCACACTTCGAAACTAAATGCCCGGGCTTTGATCCGTGGTTAATTCTAGGATTTTTTATCTGTCAGTTATGACTTCTTTCAGCTCTGATAGTGGTTGTTAATGTGAAAATTACCTAGTAGTGCCGTAGATCTGAGTCTACATCCCCCTCTAACTGGTTGGGAAATTCAGTTCAAAAGCCAGAGGAAGGCATTAGGATACGACCTCCAATAGAATCGCGCCTATTGAAACACTGTGGTGTTCAAACAACCCTTCGGAATTTACTTAGTGTCCCTCTACTACATTGTCTTCCCAGTTCATAATGACATCTGCGTGGGATTTACAGTATTTTGGCCTCTCTTGTTACCTACTGTTTTCCATATGCCTTGTACTCGTCAGGAAGTAGTTTGTTCCGTGTAAAATAAAGCGTAACACATGGAAGTTGTGTGGGACGCGTAAGACCTCTGTTTTCCTCTAATGAGCTTACGAATTAAAACAGTAATTTTCAAATAAATAATACAACCAAATGCTTTGGACAAAGAAGCTAACTTAACAAGGGCAATGAAAATGGAGGTCACTTTTCACCTAACAAGTGACCAGTATAACAACAAATCTATTTCCATAAATGCAAAACTCGGGCACAATAATACTGTCGTTGAACCAGAATGCCTTAATGCTTCTGAATTCCTTTCGTTAAATAGCGCTAAACTAAAGATGAAATAGAAAAGAAGTAAAGAAAATAATTATAAAAGTTATTTTAACGACGAGGGTGAGAGAGCCTGTTTACTGTGCCACACATATCTGTGTGTGCAGGAGGGACAGCTGTCACGAGAAGCCAGGAGCTGCGTCAGACGAGCGGTCCCGACAAGTGGTTACCAGCAGCGCCTTGGAAATTACATCAAAAAGTCAAAGAGTGTTTGTATAATGATCCGTGGTTTGTGGTGTTATGAGGATTCTTACAGAGACAGATGAAGCGTGTATTATGTAGAGACCAGTACTTTATGTCTTGGCTCTGCACGAGGCAGAAAATATGTAACTGTATGAGTGTTTAGTAGATTCTGAAATTTATCTTGGAACCAGTTGGCATGGTGGAGTTTGTAGAGAGCAATTGTTACTTTGGGATGAGAGTAGAAAATATATTATTGTTGGTCTGACAACATCCTACGAGTACATAATTTATTTCAAGAATGTAGAGCTGGTTAATGATATTCCCTTTAACCTGATACAGTCTTCGGAGATGAATTCAACGGTGAGAGCAAAGTAGCTGATAACGCAAAGAAGAGATCGGCTGCAAGTACAATGTGTAAGTCAACTTGAAGAGACGTCTGAGCCGTTCCACTCAACACCGAACTGTCTCTTGTCGTCGAAGAAAGCGCCAGAAAATAGGAAATGGGAATTAAGAAGTAATAAAGAAATTTACGAAGAAACAGAAGCAATATCAGACACAAAGAGGAAGAGAATAGTTGTAATCTACAGACATCTAAAACAGCTTAATGAACACAGGACAAGAATAAGAATATCTAAATAGTTTGACAAACACAAAAATATCAATGAAATGGATTAAAGAAGTTAAAGTATGCCTGAGAGAAACGGAAATAACGGAGGAAGAAATAGAAGAAAGAGAAAAGATCAGAGAAAAACTGAAAAGTTTCAGTTGATTCCAGGAGAAAAGTGCAGTTACGAATAAAGTATTTGAACGGTAAACTTTGTGTGGACCACATAATCAAAACAGCCTGCTTTAGACAACCACTTTTCAGCGAGATGGTGTACTGCGGCCACCACGAATTCCTCTCCTGTGCCAACGTTTTCATCTCAAAGTAGCACTTGCGCACTACGTCCTCAAATATTTGCTGTATGTATTCCATTCTCTGTCTTTCTTTAAAGCTTTTGCCCTCTATGGCTCCCCCTAGTACCATGGAAGTCATTCCCATATGTCTTAACAGGTGTCCTACCATCCTGTCCCTTCTTCTTGAAAGGGTTATCCATATATTTCTTTCCTTTCCTATTCCGCGCAGAACCTCCTCATTCCTTACCTTATCAGTCCGCCTAATTTTCAATATTCGTCTGTAGTACCACATCTCAAGAGCTTCGATTCTCTTCTGTTCCGGATTTCCCACAGTCCATGTTTCGCTATCATACAATGCTGTGCTCCACGCCTAGATTGTCAGAAATTTCTTCCTCAAACTAAGGCCTCTGATTGATACTACTAGACTTCTCTTGGCCAGGAATGCCCTTTTTGCCAGTACTAATCTACTTTTGATGTCCTTCTTGCTCCGTCCATCATTGGTTATTTTGCTGCCTAGGTAGAAGAAATCCTTAACTTCATATACTTCGAGACCATCTTTCGTCTTTCTTTGGTTTACACTCAATCCATATTCTGTACCCATTAGATTGTTCATTCCATTCAGCCAATCATGTAATTCTTCTTCACTTTCACTCAGGATATCAATGTCATGAGCGAATCGTATCGTTGATATCCTTTCACCTTGAATTTTAATTCAACTGCTGAACCTTTCTTTTACCTCCATCATTGCTTCTTCGATATATAGTTTGAACACCAGGGGCGAAAGGCTACTTACCCGTCTTACACCTTTTCAATCCGAGCATTTCGTTCTTGGTCGTCCACTCTTATTATTCCCTCTTGGCTCTTGTACGTATTGTACATTTCCCGTCTCTCCCTATAGCTTACCCCTATTTTTCGTCTTGCACCATTTTACATCGCGAACGCTTTTTCCAAGTACACAAATCCTATGAACATGTCTTGATTTTTCTTTAGTCTTGTTTCCATTCTCAACCACAACGTCATAACTGCCTCTCTTGTGCATTTACCTTTCCTAAAGCCAAACCGATCGTCAACCAATACATCCTCAATTCCCTTTTCCATTCTTCTGTACATTATTCTTCTCAGCAACTTGGATGCATGAGACGATAATCTGATTGTGCGTTAAGTCTCTCACTTGTCAGTTCTTGCACTCTTCGGAATTCTGCGAATAACATTTTTCTGAAAGACAGGATGGTATGTCACCATATTCGTACCTTCTACACACTAACCTGAATAGTCGTTTTGTTGCCACTTCCTCAAATAATTTTAGAAATTCTGATGGAATGTTATAATGTTATCTACCCCTTCTGCCCTATTTGATCTTAAGTCCTCCAAAGCTCTTTTAAATTCTGCTTCTAATACGTGATAGCCTACTTCTTCTAAATCGACTCCTGTTTCTTGTTCTATTACATCAGACAAATCGTCCCCCTCATAAAGATCTTCATTGTTCTCCTTCCACCTATCCGCTCTCTTCTCTGCATTTAAGAGTGGAATTCCCGTTGCACCGAAGCTTATTTTGACTTTCCTATATGCTGAGTCAGTCATTCTGACAATTATTTCTTTTTCGATTTCTTCACATTTTTCATGCAGCCATTTCGTCATAGCTTCCCTGCACTTCCTATTTATTTCATTCCTCAGCAACTTGTATTTCTGCATTCCTGAATTTCCCTGAACATTTTTGTACTTCCATCTCTCATCGATCAACTGAAGTATTTCTTCTGTTACCCACTGTTTCTTCGCAGTTACCTTCTTTGTACCTGTGTTTTTCTTTCCAACTTCTGTGACTGTCATTTTTAGAGATGTCCATTCCTGTTCAACTGTACTGCCTACTAAGCTATTCCTTATTGCTCTATTTATAGCCTTACAGAACTTCAAGCGCATCTCGTAATTCCTTAGTACTTCCGTATCCCACTTCTTTGTGCATTGATTCTTCCTGGCTGTCTTTCAAACTTCAGCCTAATCTTCACCACTACTAAATTGTGATCTGAGTCTATATCTGCCATTGGGTATGCCTTACAACCCAGTAACTGATTTCGGAATCTTTGTCTGACCATGATGTAACCTAACGGATCTTTTCTTATCCCCCGGCCGCTTCCAACTATACCTCCTCCTTTTGTGCGTCTTGAACAGAGTATTCACTATTACTAGCTGAAATTTATTACAGAACTGAAATAGTCATCCACTTCTCTGTCCTTGTCCCAACCCCATATTCTCCTGTAACCTTTTCTTCTACTCCTTCTCCTACAACTGCATTCCAGTCCCCCAAGGTTATTAGATTTTTATCTCCCTTCACACACTGTATTACACTTTCAATATCTTCGTATACTTTCTGTACCTCTTTATCTTCAGCTTGCGAGATCGGCATGCGTACCTGAATTATCGTTATCGGTGTTGGTTTGCGGTCGAATCTGATAAGAACAATCCTATCACTGATCTGTTCACAGCAACGCATTCTCTGCCCTACCTTCCTATTCATAACAAATCGTACTCCCGTTATACCATTTTCTGCTGTTGTTATTACTCTATACTCATCTGACCATTTCATTTCACTGGTCCCTACTATGTAGACTGAGTCTCTGCATTTCTCTTTTCAGATCTTCTAGTTTCCCTACCACGTTCAAGGTTCTGACATTCCACACCCCGACTCGTAAAATGTTATCCTTTCGTAGGTTATTCAATCTTTTTCTCGTGGTCACCTCCCCTTGGCAGTCCCTCCCTGTCGGAGATCCGAATGGGGGACTATTCCAGAATATTTTGCCAATGGAAAGATCATCATGACACTTTTTCAGTTACAGGCCACATGTCCTGTGGATACACGTTATGTATCTTTAATGCAGTGGTTCCCATTGCCTTCTGTATCCTCACGCCGTTGGTCATTGCTGATTCTTCCGCTTATAGGGGCAGTTTCCCACCCCCAAGAACAAGAGAGTGCTCAGAACCTCTGTTCGCTTCTCCGCCCTCTTTTGACAAGGCCATCGGCAGCATGAGGATGACTTCTTATATCGGAAGTCTCCGGCCACCAATGCTGATTATTAATCAAAATTTAAGCGGTGGCGGATTTCGAACACGGAACCCAGAACGTTTTGATTACCAATCAAAGACGCTATCTCTAGATCTCTGTACCCTAGCAGCTGAAGATCAAAACAACAAACAACAAAGAACACAACATAGGCAGATACAAGAAACTTCGGACATAGAAAGAGGGAATTAAAATTCAATCTACAGGCGAAAAATCCGTAGAAAATTAAGGTGATACTCAAACTCATTTGTAACAGAACAAAAAATCACAATGCCTAAGATGACATCTGCAAGCAGCAATAGTTTAGTTTAGGTATGTAGTATTTCATAACAGCGTATTTTGGTTAACTCATTACTTGCATTCATTATAAGTATACTGATTAATCATTAATCATGGACCCTGTTGGTCACTAGAGCAACGAAGATAACTACGACGACTGCATTGGTAATTAATCATATGGCCACAACCATGGACAGAGAAAAGAGCTATTACGGTGATAACAAATTTAAACTCATTTATAAATGATGAAAATATCAGAATGCATAGGACGACATAAGAAAGCAGCAGTAACTTAATTTAGATGTGTAGTGTTCCATACCAGAACATTTAGGTCAACTCATTACTTGCATTAGTTATTAGTATACATAATATTCTTCACGATTTTGGCGCGTTGCTGTTGGTCAATAGGGAAAAATGGATAACTACATTGTCTCCGTGAGTAATCAACCGTGCTGCCACAAATATGGACAAGGAAAAGAAGGATGTACCTGTAAAAGACTTTGGACTCTCAGTATCAAGTATAGAAAAAATCCCTAAACTGCAGGCCTACATCAGACATTTATCAGAAATAAAAATAGAAGATCTATCAAGAGAACTAACAAAGAAAATTAGATGTAGGAGTAGAACAAATGTAAACGCAAAATTCTCTAATTTTTCAACATTTTTAAACTGAATTTTCAAAAGACATTTCCAAAAAATACCTACAACAGTATCAATGACATAAAAATAATTGGACAACAGCAGGTAGTAGGAAGTCCTCCCTAAACATTAAATTCCTCAGCTCCATGAAAAAACGTCATAATGAGCCAGAGTTCATACGTACAAAAAGATTTGTATAAGGGTGTTGATAAGTGCAAAGAAACTCGTTTAGTAACAAAATAATACACAGTGCAGAGAATAAAAGCAAAACAATCTGGGATGTCATATAACAGCAAACAGGGAGTGAGAAACGAAAACATTACAACATACTGATAAGAAATAAGGATAAAGTATGATGACTAGCAAACTATCATTTTTCAGGTATTGCAGAGCACGCAGAGGTAGCGCAACACGATGTGGCATGGACTCGACTACTATCTGAAGTCGTGCTGGAGGAAACTGACACCATGAATCCTGCAGGGCTTTCCACAAATCCATAAAGTACGAGGGGGTGGAAAGATCTTATCAACATCACGTTGCAAGGCATCCTATATATGTTCAATAATGTTCATGTCTGGGGAGTTTGGTGGCCAGTGGAAGTGTTTAAACTCACAAGAGTGTTCCTGGAGCCACTCTGTAGCAATTTTGGACGTGCCGGTTGCCACATTGCCCTGCTGGAATTGCCCAAGTCCGTCGGAATGCACAGTGGACATGAATGGATGCAGATGATCAGAGAGGATGCTTACGTACGTGTCACCTGTCAGAGTCGTATGTAGACGTATCAGGGTCCATATCGCACCAACTGCTCACGTCCCACACCATTACCAAGCCTCCACCATCTCGCGTCCGTCGGCCGTCGTAATTTAATATATATATATTATTGTTATTATTATTTTTTGATTGTTGCCGACTTACGTGGTGGGCCTTAATAAAAATGATATTTAAGTTGAACAATGTAATAAACTTTTCATATTAATTTCCTCGGCTAGTCAGTTCACTTTAAAGCAAAAGATCTTTAGTTATTAGTTACAATTGCGGCCCACACACGCGCGAGAGTATTTTTCTTACCTCCGTTAACCATTGTATTGTAATCAGAGTCCTGGCTCTGGGTCTCGGCTATGGTACTGAAAATAAGAATCTTAAAGCTAAGTATTTCTGCAACTTCGTGCGGCTGTGGAGAAAAATTAATATTATGCTAATAGCGGGCGAGTTTTCCGCTTCTGCTAATTTTTCATAAGTTAATATCGCCACGTAATGGCGTCATACAAATATGCTTACATTTGCCAGCACTCGCAAGATGTTGTACGTCCACAATAAAGACAAGAGAAGAAGTGAAGTCGACTAAAAAATTAACAAAAGAGCGTATCTTGTCGTCTCTTTAGATCATTCTGTCATAAATTATTTCTTTGCAATCTAAACCTACACAGAGAAATTATTATTTTACAGCTACATGATAAAAATTTGGCACTGGGGACGCTATATTGCCCCCCGAAATGTTTATGTCATAAAAAATGTTCGTGTTTTTTGACATAAATATTTCCACTTTCATGTCCACAGTGTCCACACGCAGATTTTTCTTTCACAGTCTATATATGTCACATCGTATATTTAAATCGTTAAATTACTGAGGTGTGTTGCGCACAAAGCTTAATACAGATGAAGTTATCTACATAACTATATAATATACAATTGGTTACGTATACAGTCATGTACAAAAGGACATAGAATACAACTAGTTTTATTTTGGCTGCTTCTTCTTAGGGTTGCAACTTTTGCAGTGTTCAAAGGTATACAATCACGAGTTAGTCCATAAACTTGAAGTCCCAGGGGTGTCAACTGTTCGCTCCCCATTTGGCGCGGCCGTAGGGAAACCTGGGGAAAACCCCGGCGGAGCGACAGACTAACTGCTTTGGTCACTTTCACTTAATTGTTTCTGGAATGTCATTGGAGTACAGGATGTGCATACAAATATTTTTGTTGCACTATGCAAAAAATGAGGTCATTATAACAATTGATTGCGGTGTCGTTGATGATCTACGCCGCGACGTTTGGCTCGCGACGGCGTCGGTTGGTGTGTTCGGTGTTCGGCGTTCGCGGCGGTAGCGGAGAGGTCAACGCCCGCTCGACGCCAGCGTGTGTCTCGCCGTCGCGGAACGTCAGAATCAGCCGATCGGCTGCACGGTTGGCGATGCGCTTCTGTCTCGGCCAGGCGTGGCGGAGAGGGATGATATCCGCCTCCCGCGCTTGTTGGCAGGAGTCAGCTCTGCTACGCATCTCCGACGTAGTACATGAAACATACACACAACCAACGTAATATTTGTTTCCCGCTGCAGATGGTTACGCTAGTGGGAAACGAGCATTTATTAGTGCGGCAGAATACATGACATGGATCTTCTCCCGTGAATGAAGTTTTGATGCGCCACTGTTTCCATTACACGTCAGTTTTTGTCTTGATAAAATTATGTTTTCGCCGCACTCGCAGGCACTGGTGAGTGTCCCAATACGAGCTTAGCACAAACATTCGCCGTTTCTGCGGTCGCTGTTTTGCAACAGTCCACGCATCGCATTCCAATCTCGCATTATTGTGCTCACTGAAACTACAGTCTGTCCCAAAAATATTGACTGTGGGTTCACTTCACGTTAACAGTTCACATTTATAAGCAAATTCACAGTTTTTCGTGCGTAATATTGGCGTTTGGCGTCCTCATCGCTGTTGAACGTTCAATACTAGCACTTCGCTGTCCATATCACAGTTTCACCTTCACAGTTTTTCACACTGCTTAAAGTAACTGTTTCGATTAGTTCACAAACACTAATGTATTTAATTCAGTCTGAACTGGATTTTGGCTCGTGCTGGATTTTACCAGTCTCTCGCACTAATTGTCTCTTTTCATTTTCCACTTAGAGTCGTACTTGCCTTCAGATTTTTTTTTTTTGACTATACAATTGTATTTCCGTCTCATCTGAGGTAAGTCCCCATGTCATGTCTGCCCACTCATTGCGTACTTGCCCTCAAGAGCGAGGCTCGACTTTACAAAACTTTGCCTCTCGCATTATCGTACACATTTTATAATCTCATTTTATAATCTAGGCCTAGCGTGCAAGTTCCTAGATTAGTGTTTGATTTGTGACTTTTGTTTACACGATAAATTCGTGTAAATCTCTGCCTTAGCAGATGGCAATATATTTTAACAGTGCTAAGCGGTAGTCGCGTTTACTGATTTGCTTTGTACCTTGTCCACAACACATGAGGTACCTTGGGTGATGTACACCCTGCACTCATATTGTTAAGTAAATTATGCTTGAGCATATTTCAAGATCGGTATAGACATAAATACATGGAACAACATATACATTATAATATTAAATTTTCATAAGTTTCATTACTACTACAGTTCAAAAATATTCATGACACTCTAATGAAAAATTCTGTCATCATTACATGCTATTGAAATTCTTTTTTTTTAATAATTTTTTTTAGCATTTTTCAACATGAAATTTTTAAAATATTCTTAAATCTACGTTCATTTTTTTCAAAATGCAATTGTTTAAAAATACTATTATTCCTTAACATCTTCAAAATTGAATCGCACTAATCTTGTGTGCCTCATTGTCTTTAAATGTTACACTAAAATCTGAACATTTACTCACAAAAAAATACACTATAAACTTAACCTATTATTCACATATGTAAAAGTTGCTCTACTGAGCTAACTTCTTTAAGTCTTTGTAAGTATTTTTTTCTTATTTCCTTGGTAACTGCCTCCTTATTTGACCACGGGATGATGTAGTTTGCGTGACATAAAGTATCGTGAGGTACCACTTCGATGTTATAGGTGTAGCCCTCGTTAACACCGGGTTTTTCCGAAACCACATTCTCATAATCTATAAGTAGCTGAGTCAATTCGTTTTGTTGTGCTTCAGTCAAATGTTCTGACTCCCTAACTTTCATGGCTATCAGTTTCCTTTTTTCCTCTTTATCTTCAGTAATGAATTCTTTATAATATGCTTGTCTTGTACTTAAGTCAGAATATAAATTCATTACCTGTATTCCTTCGAATCTCGACTGAAAGTTCCGGCAATATTTACCGTGCACTTCCCGTGTCCTCAACAATGGCAAAATTACACGTCTATCCTCATTCATAAGGCTTACTTCCCCGCACAAGAGGTCGATTTTTACGTCCCTCTGGCGTAAAAATTCCATCCCCAGGATGCAAGCAACTTCGTGCGGCTGTGGAGAAAAATCAATATTATGCTAATAGCGGGCGAGTTTTCCGCTTCCGCTAATTTTTCATAAGTTAATATCGCCACGTAATGGCGTCGTTGGCTGCATCGGCCGCTGCGATTGTTGAACTGTAAATTACTTGAATGCAGGTTAATTCAAGGAAGGCGGACATGAAATCGGGATCACCTCTTACAAATTAAAAGTGCACAATAATATTAAATCGGTATATTATATGCTTAACTCATACAAATATGCTTACATTTGCAAGCACTCGCAAGATGTTGTACGTCCACAATAAAGACAAGAGAAGAAGTGAAGTCGACTAAAAAATTAACAAAAGAGCGTATCTTGTCGTCTCTTTAGATCATTCTGTCATAAATTATTTCTTTGCAATCTAAACTTACACAGAGAAATTATTATTTTACGGCTACATGATAAAAATTTGGCACTGGGGACGCTATAACCAGCTTGAACAGTCCCCTGCTGACATACAGGGTCCATGGATTCATGGGGTTGTCTCCATATCTGTACACGTCCATCCGCTTGATGCAATTTGGAAAGAGACTCGTCTGACCAGGCCACATGTTTCCAGTCACCAGCAGTCCAGTGTCGGTGTTGAAGGAGCCAGGCGAGGCGTAAAACCTTGGGTTGTGCAGTCATCAAGAGTACAAAAGTGGGCCTTCGGCTCCGAAAGCCCATATCGATGATGTTTCGTTGAATGGTTGCACGCTGACCCTTGTAGATGGCCCAGCAATGAAATATTCAGCAATTTGAGGAAGCATTGCACTTCTGTGACGTTGAACGCTGCTCTTCAGTCGTCGTTGGTTCCGTTCTTGCAGGATCTTTTTCCGGCCGCCACGATGTTGAAGATCTGATGTTTCCTCAGATTCTTAATATTCACGGTGCACTCGTGAAGTGGTCATACGAAAAAATCCCCACTTCATCGCTACCTCGGAGATGCTGTGTCCCTTCGCTCGTGCGACTAATATCACACCACGTTCAAACTCACTTAAATCTTGATAACCTGCCATTGTAGCAGCGGTAACCGATCTGAGAACTGTGCCAGACACATGATGTCTCATATAGTCGTTGCCAACCGCAGCGCCGTATTTTGTTTGTTTACATATTCTGTATTTGAATAAGCATGCCTATGCCAGTTTCTTTGGCGCTTCAGTGTATTTAAGACAGGTAACAGTTGTACCGCTATTAAAAATATTTTAAAAAACTATTGTAGAAAATTTATAAAACTAAAGGCCTATTTCCCTACTGTCACAGTTCGCAAAACTAACATAATCAGTTACGAAAGAGAAATTAATGAATTACTTGAATAATTACAACCTTCTAAGTGAATCACAGCTAGAGTTCCGAAGTGTCAGAAGTACATATCAGCCATAGTAGAATTCAGGAAAGTGGTACCTGATACGATTTACAAGGATGAGTGTGTCACAGGCATATTCGTAGATCTTTCTAAGACTTTTGATACTGTTGGCGATAGGATTGTACTAGGTATAAGAGCCGAAGCTAATGCATGTAGAATTCCCAGGAATAAGAGCCGAAGCTAATGAGTGCTTCTAATCGTCCTAGCAGAACCAAAATTTGTTAATATAGGAGTTCCTCTGTGTAGCTTACTATGAACAGTACTTTTCCCGAATACTCGAATTGATATATTACCCCACAGTGTTGGTCATGCGGAAAAAATTCTCTTTGCTTATGGCAGCAATATTACAGTGAAACTTAAACTATAGTACTCCTTGCAGAGAAAGCAAAGTGACACAGAATATAAAGAAATCAAATGCCATGAACTTCAGTTTGAGGAGGGAACATGTTAAATTAATGTATACTGCTACCTGTATAGACCGCTTAACATCAATGTAATTAATCGTACAATTGATCCAGGGAACACGAGAGTAACTAATGTAGCCAAAATTTCTAGGAATGAATATGATTCTCAGTTGAAGTGGTATGAATGCAAAAAGATATTTCCAAAGACAATGTCTTCAGCATGCCCTGTCATCAGTTTGTGACAGCTAGTGTCTTTTAGCTGCATACTATTCACTGGGTTCTTAGCTATTGAATTTTTTTCTGGTGAACAAAACATGAGCACACTTTTCTAACTACAAAGAATGGCCTTAGAATACTGACCAAAAATGGTAGTCGACCTCATGGTAAGTTTCTTAACAAAACTATGGGAATTTTAATTACACCAAGAGAGCACTTTAACAAATCGGTTATCCACATCAAAAATAACATTAAAATTACTTCAAAAGCAGCTCTCTCCGCGGTGGTCTTGGAACAAGATCTAGACCTCACTTACATCTACCAAGAAAGAATAAACATAAAACTAAAAACGTCATTATTTACAAAAGAATAAAACTGTACAGTTAGTTAGTTACGTGTTCCATTGATCAATAGCACGGAAAAACCGTTATGATGTGGAAGGTGTCAATTTCACAAGAAATGCGCACAGGAAACAAGTTTTTTTTGTTTACATTATAGTGTTATACCTAAATATTTCTAGTATCTATCCCATTCCCTTAAATGACACAAAATGCATATATTATTTCTCCAGATTTATTTACTCATATTCAAGAATTCATCTATGATATAGAAGGAGTTGTCAAGGAGGTATGATTTCAATTTGTTTTTGAAACTATTACTGCTGTCTGTCAGACATTTTATTTCATCTGAAACGGCGCAATGAGAGTTGTAAAGTGAACTTATTTAGAATGACGAGGGGTTACTAAGATAACACAGAACAATGATTTGTTAACTAATCTAGCACAATAAAACAACAATAACAATGATAATAAGACATCTATCATTTCACAGTAACGCACATTGTTTTTTTTCTATCTGAAAACTTTACTCTCAAAGCTACGTACAACACTAACACCCACTCCCTTTCTGAGCTCAACATCTCACTCATTACATACGGATGCTGACTCAGTTCTTCAGGCAAACAAATGGGAAGTTGCAGTACACAAAATGGAAACCAAACATCGTCGTTATTGTCCCGATATCAGATGATATTGTGTGCAGCGTTACATTATGAAACAATGTGTTTGCAGTGTATAATCTGTGCTGTGCCTGTGAGCGAGAAATGAGTGAACCGTGTAACTTCTTTGCACAACAGTATTGTAAACTGGGGATAAACCACATAGGGTAGCACTGTTTTAAACAGACCGACCTTGTATTCGTGAGGATGGGCGTTACACCTTCACCTGGCCGTCCTGACTTAAGTTTCCGTGGTTTCCTTAAATTCCTTCAGGTCAATACTGATACGATTCTTACTGTAAGGCAACTAACGACTAACTACTTGTTCCTCCCATCTCAAATTAGACCTGTAAGTATGTAAACGCCTGTATATATGAATTACATAATTGTTGCTATTATTAAATTGTAATATCATGACATGTCCAATATCCTTGTAAAAGTGATCCACGGATACTGCTACTAATTTTATAGCTTTTTACTTGTCGACATCAAATTTCCTGAGTCGAATTAAAAATGAAGCTCTTTTGTAATAAATCTGGGACCCAAAGGCAGCATAATTTCGTTGCATACAAGTCGTAACATTAAGCCGGAGAAATAGGGCACTTTATTCTCACGACGTTGTAAGGTAATATGACTCGTATTCCGTTTGGTTTCATCAGGACATGCTCAGGACATGTAACGTCGCCAGTTCCATGTTGTGGGCTTTGAAAACAAAGCAAAAAATCCATGTCGGAACATATGGATTACAATAAAGGACATTATAAAATATGCTGGGTGAATGGAATTTTATCGGTAAAGCTGTAGCATCAACAAATAAAAAGAACAGTACGATGCACAGCTCAGCTTCGACATATCTGGAATGTAGAAACATGATCCTCAAAAACGCGGAATAAAAATGCAGACACAGATTTGTGAGCAGAAGTACTACAAATAAAACAATACTCCAACGTGGAAGTAAAAGCGCTTCTACAAAGGAAATACTCCATTGGAGTTTACCCGCCTAACCGAGAAAGTGAAGCGACCTGTCCCTTAGGCAAATTGTGCACTCACCCAGGTAACAAACAAAACTGTGTGTTCTCTTGCCGCGCCTCTGACATGCCGCCACATTCTCTCTGCATTCTGCAAGTCGGTGGAAAAGTGTAAGGGATCCACGTAGTTCACACTGTGAGTGCATTCGTTTTATTAATCGTATCAACAATTTCTTGGCCCGCTCTTCCACAGGAAACACCGTCCATTAAAAGGAATACTTAGCATTTTGAATGATTTATAAATTTTACATGTCGAGAAACATAGCTTTGGCACGTAAAGAATCTACCCTCACTATTATTGTTCCTCCTATCCTATATATGCATCCACTGGCGGTTCTGTTTATCCTCTAGACTTCAAACCATTACTTACATAATAACTCATTCCGCTGCAGCGCAGTTAACCTAGCGTACTCGTGCGAAGTTATGATCTGGATAAGAGGAAGAAATGTGACCATTGACGTGTTTTGATGACGGGGGCGTTGCAGACGGAGCACGAACTTGCATGTGACACAGATAGGAAAGAAAATTAGCAGTGGCTTTTCAAAGGAGCCATTGATCTTAATTTTGGGGAACATCGGTCTTCCAAATTGTGAGTACTAACTTTCTCGCCACACTCCTCAGTCAGACCGTCTATAGAAGGGGAAGAGGAGGCAGGTAAGAGCAGAAACATTCAGAGATAATACGTCCAAGCTACCTGTACCAACCCACACAACAGCTGCTGACCAGTCTCTTTGACCCAGCATATCCTTACTTAAACTCTACGCAAAATCTGGCTAAACTGCCACTGCCTTTCAAAGAACCGCTGCCCATGAAACTTTGTATATGGAATCATCACACACACTCACTCTCTCTCTCTAGCAGATGAAACATGTGGAGGAGAAAATGGAACTCACAAATATAGCATGGTACACAGAAATATATAGTATGTATACACAATAAACGTGGTTTTAGGAGTATATATAAACTTAACAGACCTGTAAGTGTGTGTACATAAAATAGAAACTGAGAAATCGAGCTATAAAATGCCACTGTGGGTGTCCAATGGAACACTCTGCTGTTCATCTCTCTCTCCAAATCAAGAGCACAGATGGGCCGACAATCAGAGGTGGTAAGAAGTATCGGAAAGCCCAGATCAGCTCAGCAGAACTAATGGAATGACTCACATAAAGACGTTTCATCGCCTTGCGCCTCCCGAGAAAAAATGAGGAGGGGTGGCCTTGCCATGGAAGAGCGTTTCCAAACATTTTTTACATACACAAGGTTACATCAAAGAAATATTCCAAAAATACCTGCACCAGGAATTCCATAACCAAATTTTACCATAAGTTAACATCTTACATCTACACTCTTTATTTAACTGTGGTTTTGGATGAAACAGTCAATATAGGCCTCTTGCAGACCAGCAGGGTTTACTTATGGCCACCTCTTTTAATATTTTAGCATAATTTAATGGCTGTTCCACTGATGGAATCATCATACGCAGAACGCAAGACAAATTTAAGACAAAACACGGACCAAAGAATTCAAAACACAAATAATTTGCCACATGAAAAACATAACCAACAAAAAATTCCACAGAATATACAATGACTTAATAATAAATCGAGGCAAATAAAATACACCAAATCTCAAGATAAAGTTGTGTGACAGTCAGGCTGGTATCCCACCGCTGTCCAGGGCATCTTGTAACGCTCCAAATACAGAAACCCTACACAAACAGCCCTTTGTTGTAAAAGAAGTAGGAACATTAGTCATCCTGACAGTGATGGCAGCTACTGACGACAAAATTTACACTTGTGATAATTTGATCGACAAGTGAATAACAATATTTGTCATGAAATAGAGACTGAATGAAAGAATATGATAGGATACGCAACAAAAACATCAAAGAAAGAACTGCAAAATAATTAATAACGAAGGTTAAAGTCCAGATGGTGAATTGGCCAAAGATAACATTTACCGTTGAAGTGAGTTGAGCCGCATCGAAAAAGAAGTTCGATGTGGCTATAATGTAGCTCGGAGTCTCGGACATGGAAATGTTAGCTTCAATTGCTATCTAGTCGCTCTCTAGTACTGTTGCGATCGTAGCGTAAGCGCTACTAGATTGTTTTAAGCTAATCGGAAGTTTGAAAGTTTTGTGATGTAGACTGAAGCATTATTCAGAAGTCATACTCAAAGCAAAGTCATCTTTACCGTTAGCAAGATAACGGGATACGGGGATTCGCGACGAAATTAAATCGTGTGAGATTTGTGATGGGACTTAGCCTTAGTGATACTGAATAAGCACCAACATTGAAGGACTTTGAAAAAAAAAAAAAAAAAAAGATCGCCGGCAGAAAAACAATTATTAGTCTCGAGTAGGTAACATACAAACGACAACAGAAGAACGTACAATTGCGACGAGTTGTCAGAAATTGTCGTCAACGACAGGATTACTGATGCAAACGGAAGCAATCCCCTGAGTGACAAATCGGTGTGCGTGCTCAGTGTAGGGACAATTAATTACAAGGAACAACAAAACTGGATTCAAACTTTAATTTTCGTGTCGCCTACATAACCGAATAGACATTATCAGGTGTATTAGTGAAAATTAATTGACTAATAGGATATTTTGAAGTGAATTCATGATTATTTGACAGTGAACAGTCATCGATTTGTCCCAACATTACGATGCATTACGAACTTTGTTGAAGTATATCTTATCTCTGGAACTGCGTCGTGTAGTTATTGAACACGCGACGCAACGACGTCTTGACGACGGAATAACAATTTTTCAACCTAACATCCTCTCAATTCCATAATGTGGCAACGACTTGGGTGATGGATTGAAGATTCAGGACTTTATATTATTAATATTCAACAACCATTATCTAACCGGGCATAATAAAAAGAAGAACTACAGTTAGCCAGTTTGCGCTAGCTGAAAAGTCTGTCGCGGACTCACAAGAAAAGAAAACCACGTGAGGAATTTGTGTTTTTCTACTAGTCACAGGGTGGCGTTGTCGTGAGCGACGGACGCCGTTCCACGTCATACCGACTGGGACAACCATCACCGCCGAGTCGTGTCAAGGAGACGCAGGCGCTACAATCTGTAGACTCGTCTTCATTGGTCATCGGGGACTGGAATCAGATTGACTGGAAGAGAATTGACTTGAGTGATGAGTCAAGTTTCATTTTAGCCCCGATGACCAGCAAAGACGTGTCTGGAGTCGCCCCAGACAATGGCGGGATACCAGGCTGACTATCACCAAAAAAAGGTCCAAATGTGTGTATGATCTAAGATCATCAGTCCCTAAGCTTACGCACTACTTAACCTAAATTATCCTAAGTACAAACACACACACCCAAGCCCGAGGGAGGACTCGAACCTCGGCCGGGACCAGCCGCACAGTCCATGACTGCAGCGCCTAAGACCGCTCGGCTAATCCCGCTCGGCGACTGACACCCACTGTACGGCCCTGTAACCAGGAGTGATGGTCTGGGGTGTCATCTTATATCACAGCAGGACCCCTTTGGTGTCATCCACGGCTCCCTTACAGCACAACGTTTCTTCGTCGATATTCAACAGCCCTTTTTGTTGGCCTTCGTGGCAAGCCATCCAAGGCTTACATTTCAGCAAGATAATGTCCGTCCGCACACGACCACATTTTCTACCGCTTGCCATCGTGCTTTCCAAACCCAACCTTGGCCATCAAGATCGCAGAATCTCTCCGCAGTTGAGAACGTTCGGAGCATTATGGGCAGGGCCCACCAAACTTCTTGGGATTTTGACGAGCCTGTTGGACAGAATTTGGCAAATATGCCTCAGGAGGACATCCTACAACTCTGTCAGTCAATGCCAAGCTTGCTCAATTAATGGACCTCTTTCTCTGGAATAAACTATTCAATTTTATGGGATGGTAATCATTTGTGTATCTGTACAGGTACGTTACATCTACTGATTTCCGTCCCCTTCGGATAACTCCTTCTTGGTGCGTCGTATTTTTATCTTATGAGTATACAACATTACAAGTTGGGTAGGAAACCTGTTGAAACGTCCCCTTTGAACAATTATACATGATTGTGCTTAAACTGACACACAATATTTTTAGCGCAACGCAATCTGACTTTCAAAAATCCCTACAAAAGAATGGCCCTGACTGACATTAACCTATACCTTTCACAAATCACTTACCTCACCAAAAATCGTCGTTACTCGAACTACTGCAATACAGCGAGCGCCACTACTGCCAGCTAAATAAAAGATTCAAACTACTGAAGGCACTAACTAATGATAGGCATAGTTAGCAAATGAAAGATTTTGATAGAGAACAAACAATGTATTTACCTTAATAGTCATAATATATATAGCAGTTCATGACAAATTACAAAACTCCGCCATCTCTCTCCCCACATCCACCACTGCTGGCGGCTCACCTCCAACTGCGCAACGCTACGCGCTGTTCACATCCAGCTGCCCAACACTACAATGGCAGACAACAATGCAAACTAGCCACAGACTGCACACAGCACAGCCAGTGATTTTCATACAGAGCGCTACGTAACGTTGCCAATAAGAAAACACAAACAGCCTATTTACATAGCCCCCATGCTCCCCACAAAAAAATTTTACAAATTGTTTTGGGCAGTGGCCAATAATGATTTGATAAAAATTTTAATAATTACAATAACAAAGAAATCAAAGGCACACACTTATTGATACAATGTTGGTCAAAAGCTAAAATTTTCTCACAGTCCATAAAGACAGTCCTGATCATTCATCACAGTTACATTGCAGTGTTTTTCTCAAAGTCTGAGCAGTAAAAGAAAATGCACATGGAAGTAGTGGATTTCCATGCAATCTTGAAGAAGTAGTGTTGTCCTTCCAACGGAAAGACAGTGCTGACTCTTGACATGCAGACAGGTATTGGCCCACAACAGAGCAAACCCACAGCAGAGTCAGTCGACGTTTTGAAGAATATTGGTAGGTAGGTCATCACAGAGCAGACCCATTGCAGTCCTGGTAGAGATTACGGTACTGGTGGGCCACCAGAGGTGCAGACCCACTGCAGTCCTTGTAGAAATAATGGTACTGGTGAGTCAGCAAAGGCGTAGACCCACTGTAGTCCTTGTAGAAATGGCCAGCAGCCATCTGTTGTGACTGTGCAGGTGCACAATCACCATTGAAGAGTCTTGCGGATAATATAGCAAGTCCATAACCCACCATTTGTCCACTCACAAAAATTTGTTTGAAATGTCCTTAGAACCAGCAATGCTGTTATCCAGTCCCTTGCTGAATTATTAACACACGTGCAAACACTATCAGTCCCTACTTCTCACATATTGTCCATATACTATGACCAACAGAAACGTGTGCAGTGAAATGTAACTTACAAGTTACTTAATTTGTTGAACTGGTGTCAATTACAATTTTATAACATAAGAATACAATAACAAAGGTACAAAATACATCATTAAAGAACATAACAATACAGATAAGATTTGTAGTAAAACAGGCTTTACAAAAGAATAGAAATAAACATGTACATCAGTGTTACAAGAATTATGACATAAGTACATACATAAAAGATCAGAATAACTTTTGAAACATCAACTTCACACATGAGCAACAAAACAAAACAGAATAAATAATGTCTAAACATCTTTACAAAGTAAATAACATATTATCAGAAAAATTCTACAACATAACTCTTATTATCTAAACACATTAAGACAGGAAAAACACAAATTCACATAGTGTAATAACAAAAAATACAGGACAGGGTTCGTTTTCAGTGTAGCATTTGGTACTGCAGTATTTTGCGAACAAAACCTTTTTTGTTCTTGGAGATCTCCCTTCGTTCATCATTATTCCAAAAAATTCCTATCTATACCTCTTTTCTGTATTCTAACCATATTTCTTTCAAAATAATTATAGCTCATTGTACAATACTCATTTTGTCCCAAATCGTTTTCATATAACTTCTCAATGCATTTCTTCCAATTTATCACAGCTCGTTCTCACATATAGCCTACCCCATCTTAAGCTAACTTAAATCTACTGAGCTCAGATGCTAGACTAAGGGACGAGCCAATGCAGCAGCACAAAACAATTAACACAAACATCAATGACAAAAAAATACAAATTGGCAAAGTAAGCAACTATATTACAACTAATGTAAGGCAATGAGCACCAACAAGAAAAATAAATCGGTAGTAAACTGGCTTAGCAGAGTAACACAAAGTCAAATTCAGTAACACTATGCCTGGAAAACAGCAGCAGCAAATGAAATAACTCATATCTAAACATGACATAGCTCAAGCAAAAAAAATATTACACTAAAGACAACAATGCAGACAAGGGAAATGTATATTCACATCTTAATATCTATGTCATTAATGTGGTGCACCACAACTTATTCTACAAAATAAATTACCAAGTACTTGAAAAGAAAATTATGAATGCAGTTCCTGTGAAGGTACATGTCTTTTTGTGCTCCCTCATTTTTTTGAAAAAATTATTATTTACTCGATCTGTAGACAGAAAATGTTTATATTAGTACATCTATAAAATTTTATTTTAACCAATGCTGCAGTGCAGCTAGAAACTAGATATTAAACACAATAGGCAAAGCATGGCGTGAAACATCATTCACTAGCCATATGGCATTTCATAATGCAGTAAACAATCTTTCAACTAGCAAGGCAATAGATGTGAAATGTTTCTCATCATTTCATTAGGCATTTTAGTAAACATCATAAATTAAGAGCTCCACAGTATAATCATATGTTTTCAAGTTTGAGCGTGTCGTATTTGCGATGCTTTCTACAAAGGAATGTCAATAGCGAGGATAATGGCCTCCCTTTTTTTTCTACCTGTGCCTCTGAAAAGGCACACACTAATGGCATTTTCTCCAGGCGTCTGACACAGCTGGGTGCCCATGACGCATTACGTGCAGGTGGTCACTTAACTTTCTTACGGAAATATTTACGACAGCAGTTTCCGCTACTGTGGCTGTCTCATATAAAAAATTTCACAGGTCGAGAATTTGCGTTGCAAATGTGTAGAAACAAAATCCTATGAATATAACAGTGTCCAAAAAATTTTCAGTGGCATTGTGATACATTCACACATGTACACACATTTCAAAACTCTTAAAATACGATTCTTGGTTTCCAACAACCTTTTTCACAAACCAGAGTCCCTAACCGCTACTCATTATTCCTTACCTTATTCGTCGACACTTTTTCAGTATTTCATCATAACAGATACGTAGCATACTCAAATAACTCATATAGCATCAGCTTATTGATCATAAACATACTGCAACAGCATAATACACATAGTCATCGTAATAATAACATCATAACACCTCAGTCAACTCTCAAATTCGTCGTAGCTTCCTCTAATAATAAAAAAAAAATTCTCTGCTCATGTTAAAAGTGTCATCTGCCTCAAACGTACTTTAAAAATCGTGATCCCATACCAAATATATCATTCAAAGTTCTCATAATATCACAATGTGTCTGAAAAAATATGAACAGTTCACAAAGTACAGACAAAATACAATTTTGTAAGTGTGAAGTTATACAATGGTGTAATTACGTAAACATCTGTCACTGATGTAGTAAAAAAAATGTTTGTCTCTCAGTTAAATGATCAGATAGCTGTGTAATTTATGTATTAGGGAAATATGGTACCGATGTGTAAAGTTGTATAAGCAAATACCATATTAGCTAGGGCTCCTTGTGCTTGCAAACACATGATACACAAAGTAGGCGTGTACCCCCCTGAGGATTTAATTATACCCTCAGGTGTTACAGATTACAGCAATGGAATGGAATGTATCACGGAAAACCTTTGTATCATTGTACTTCAAATATCTTTAAAAATAAATGATTTAAGTACAAAATTAATCACTCAAATACATGTACTGTAGCGCTAAACTGTGCGTCTTGTTGTAAGATAATCTCTGTGGAAGTGTCGTAGTTATCGTCCTCCGAAAGCTAAGTTCTGCAGAAGTCAATGTACTTACCTCATGATAAACAAAAGTGAAATGCTTTGCATATAGATATCTTAGTTACTACGCTTATTGCCATGATGAAGAAAGTACTGTGCTGTAACGTATTGTTGTGCTACGGAAAAGGCTGTCTCATTGTAGCTATACCACAAAAGTTACTACTAAAACATGTTTTACTTTCCAGAATAATTCAGAAAAACTGTGCAGATATAAAACAGATACACCGCAAAAGTAACTTTGTAAATTGTCACTCATTAGTAGTGAAGTGATAAAATCGTGTAACTGTCACATAAACTAACCACTGTGTCATCTGGTATTTCACAGAAAGTACTTTAAATCCAGAATGTATTTTCAAGTAAACCAAAATGTTGCATTAAAATCTCATTAGCAGTACTGGTAAATGTTCTAAGTATGTGAGCCTTATAGTCGTTACGTAATTGAGCAACTAACAAGCAAGAATGTACAAATAACAACATTGTGTTGTCTGTTCACTATAACAATGCATTCATAATTTCTGTTGAAATAAGTTCTCTTGGTTCTTGACTGGATATTTAACTTCAAACATTGTTGCATATTAACACATTCTAAGTCTGACAAAGCCTACTAGCAATGTAAAGTGAAAAGTTGTATGGCAAAGACAAAGTTAAAAAGCAGATTATCTTTCAATAAACGGTTTTACATGTGAAATGTGGTGTAAACCTTTACTCTTCCTAGTACGCAGAGTTTCAACTTCAACGCAATTATCATGTGGTATACGTCAGATTCTGTAAGGTCCATTGTAAACTAGAAAGAATTTGTGCCTCAAGTGTTTCTTCTTATGTGACAATGAATGAGCTTTAATGAGAACTTTCTGACCAATAGATAATTTCTTTGCATTTGCTTTACCGTGTAGTTTTCTCCTTTTGTCTGCTGCAGATTTTATATTTATAATAGCCAAATCAATTATGTCTTTGTGTCGAAGTTTACGTGTATTCGGGAAAGGTACAAGCTCTCTGATTCTGTTCGGTGGTTCTTCATTCTTTAGTACAAGAGTAGGTGGTAAAGCAGTGGAGTCGTGCGGCATTTCATTCAGCACGTTTTGAAATAAGTGTAAATATCTGTCCCAATGCTGATGCTTTCTGTGACAATAAAGTCTGCAAAGCTTATTGATTTCTTTCATAATCCGTTCAGACGGGTTACAATGTGGTGAGTACAATGAAATAAAAACAGGTTTGATTTTATGATTCTGAAGCATGCGTGACCAAACAGCAGATCTGAATTGCGGTCCGATATCTGAAATGACTGTACTAACGTGTCCAACTTCTCGTAAGAAATTTTTAACAAAGGCGTTGGATACAGACCGTCCAGTGGCTTTACGTAATGGAGTGACAGAAACAAATTTTGAAGTAAGTTCAACAGCGACTAGAACGTACGAAAATCCATTAGATGTTCTGACAAGCGGTGCCAAGAGATCAACAGCAGCAAATTCTTTTAATTTAGAAGGAATAATAGGAAACAATGGAGCATGATGTGAGACAGTAGATGATTTCGCCTTTTGACAAAGTTTACAAATAGACAAGACTCTTCGAATTCTCTTTTCCATACTGTTAAAATAACAAGTCGTTCGAAGAATATGATAACATTTTCGTGGACCAAAATGTGCGTAGCTGAAATGAATGTATCAAATGAGCTTATTAACAAAATCGTCAGGAATGCAAAGTACCCATAGCTTGTCATCAACAGTGCAACGTTTGAACAGTATGTTGTTTCTAACCAGATAATAATGCCGAATCCGTGTGTGTGTCTTTTCATGCCATTTGCTCTTGATGTCTTCCCAAATCGGATCTTTATCTTGTTCATGAGCAATGTCCTTTAAAGATGTGGTGATGAAGTTTTCAAAGGCGACTTTCTGAATGTAAAGAATACTGAAATTTTTCTCGAGGTTGCCTTCTGTGTTACTTTTCTCAAGCCCAGCCGGTGCGCGTGACAGTGCGTCCGCAACAATGTTCTCCTTGCCGGGAATGTAGACTATTGTGAAGTGGAATTCTTGCAGAAACAATGCCCAACGTTTTAACCTGTCATGATTTAATTTTGAAGACATAAGAAATTGTAATGCACGATGATCACTGTATACTTTTACGTGCTTACCAGAAAGAAAGAAACGGAATTTTTTAAATGCCCAAACGATAGCTAAAGCTTCTAATTCAGTAACGGAATGATATTTTTCAGATTTTGCTAGCACTCTGCTAGCAAAATCAATGGTTTTCTGAATGGTAGTGTCATTTTCTATGGCTTCTTGAAATAAATGGGCACCAAGACCGACTTTAGAAGAATCCGTGCTAAGGCAGAAATCTTGTGACAGATCTGGATGAGCTAGTATTGGCGCGTTAAGTAGCGATTCTTTCAAGGAATTGAATTCCAACTGTGCTTGTTCGTCCCAGTTCCAAATAGTATTTTTTCCAGTGAGAGAACAAAGTTTTGGTGTAACAAGAATTTGCATATTCAGAAAACGACGGTAAAAATTTACGAGACCTAGAAAACTGCGGACTTGTTTTCTTGTGGATGGAACTGGAATGGCTCTGATTGCTTCTAACTTTTCAGGATCCAGCTGAATGCCTTCAGAAGAAATAATATGTCCCAAAAACCTCACCTTTGACCTACCGAATTCAGACTTTTCCAAGTTAACTGTAATTACAGATTCTGAAAAAATACGTAACAGACTGTTGAGAATGCGATTATGTTGTTCCCATGAAGCTTCTGCTATTAGAATATCGTCCATATATAAGGTGATGTGACGATTTAAGAACTCAGGTAATATGGAATTTAGTCCGCGAATGAATGCTGCTGAAGAAATGTTCAAACCAAAAGGAAGTTTCCGAAACTGATAACAAACGCCGAAACAAAGGAAAGCTGTGTATTTTCTACATTCTGAATGAAGTTCGATCTGATAAAAGCTGGATCTGAGATCAATGGAAGACAACACTTTTACACCATTAAAATTTTGAAGAAGTTCTTCCAACGTTTGCGGCCTGTCTGTTTCAGGAATAATGATAGTATTGATTTGTCTCGAATCTAATACAAGCCTGATCGATCCATTTTTCTTCTCAACAACATGTAATGGATTGTTGTTTGAGCTTACTGCAGGCTCAATAATGCCCTCGTCAAGCATAGATTGTATTTCTGTTCTAACACGGTCCCTATAATGTGCTGGAATTACGTATGGTCTAACACAAAATTTAGTATGCTCACGAACACGAAATTGGTATTGAAATCCCTTGATTGTTCCTGTTTTGTGAGTAAAAACTGTGGAATGTGCTTGCAAAATCTCAAAAAGGTCCTGCCTATCAGTGTCATTACAGTTCTCAATTGTTTGAATTTTATTCTGAATTAACTCATTAATTTCAAATATGCCGTCGATATCATCCCTGCCAGTACTTGCAGAGTGATTGTTAGTGTCTAGTTCCGTAGAAAATTCCGAACTGTTGTCTAACAGAAGGTAAAGCCGATTAATTTCCTCGTCATGGTTTGAGAGCCAATCTTCAAATTTCAAAGCTATTGACTTACCTTCCTTCCCTAAACTTATTTCAGCATCGTGAAAGTTTAAGATTGCTTTGTATTCATTCAAAAAGTCTACTCCCAATATAATTTCCGTCGACAATAATGGAACAATAAGAAAGTTCATAGAGAAGCTGTGGCTTTGGCAAAAGAATTCTAAATTGGTTTGTTGGCGTACATCTACACTTTTTCCAAAGATTGCGCCTTGTAATTTAATCTTACGTAACGGAAGTGTGGGGCAATCGTTCGATTTGTTGCATTTGCTAAAAGCTGTTTCACTAATTACTGAAATGGGACTGCCAGAGTCAAGTACTGCCGTAAATTTTACGTCATTTACAGTAATGTGAATCACAGGATATGCAATGTTGTTATGTTTTACGTCGTGTTCCTGGAGTAAGATGTCCCTAATGTCTTCCATTTTTACGTAATTACTAGCTACGGCAGCTGCGTCGTCAGTTTCATAAATACGTTTTGTGGCTGCCAGCGGTATGAGTCATTGCCTATTGTGTCTTTGTTGTGTCTTTGTTGGTGCGCGTCGTTATTGGGATTTGGAGACCTAACTTCTACAAATTCACCTTGTCGAGAGGGCCCTGCTCTGTTCGAATCCCGCCAGTTCTGATGCAATTCAGGTCTGTCGTTACGATTATATCGTCTGTCGTCATGTCGGTAGATTCCATAGTTTCTTTCTTGTCGGTCACGTGGTGGAGAAATTCCCCCTGAATCGTAACTGCGCGCTGGACCGTTGCATCTGAAGTTATTCTGTCTCCCTTGATAATAATTATTTTGGTTCCCATATTGCCTGTTTCTCTGATTGTCTCTGTGATAGTCATTACCGCGGAGAGGTGATCTTTCCCTGTAATTATTACTACTCTGCCAACGGTTGTCATACGGGTGTTGTCTGTTATGGTCACGATTTACGTTGAAAGAATAGCCTTGTCGTGTATTATTTCTGTCATCGCGGAATTGTGACAGATGTGATCTGTAATTGTTGTGCTCCTGTTTTCGCGTTCCGCGATTGTCAGTGTCAATTTCCAGTTCTTGTAACAGTCCCTGAAAAGCTTCAATGTCGTCCTTGCAACGTCCTGCTAAAATAATATGTCGTAAATGTTCAGGCAGTTTGATTAAGCAAATGCGGATGAGTTCTGAGGGGCTGTATGGGTTTGACAGGTACTGATTCTTGTGCAACATGTCTTCAAAATATTTCACAAGACTGGAAAATTCAGATTGTTCGAAATGTTTCATCATTATGATGCTATGTGTTACTCGGTCTTGTGTAGCTTGAGACCAATATGCTGAGAGGAAGGCATGATAAAAATCCCCTTCACTGTGACAATCGTGAATGACCAATCGCATTCTTACAGCTGGTTCATTCTCCAAGTAGCCACACATAAATTCTAACCTGTGCTCCAATGACCAGTTGGGAGGAAAACAATGAGAGAATTGATGGAGCCACGCTTGTGGATGAATGTCGTTGGCAGAATTCTTAAACGTTTTGAATTTACGTGTAGTAATGAACAGCTTATAGTCAAAATCATAGTGTCGGCGAGTAGCATTTCGGTCATTGTTACGTCGTGTCGGCAGTTCCATCTCAAAATTCGGTGCACCTTGCCAATTTCTTTCATAATTTCCGAAATGCCCTGTGTTATTATTTTGTGGCTTTTCCGTATTTCTAATGTCCTCTTCCGGTATTTGAGCGCGGGTGTCCTCTGAAATATGAAATTTTTGTATTACTTGTGCCAACTGATCTTGTACTTCCCGGATTTCTCTTTTGTATTGCGTATTAATTTGATTCTGATTTTCTTTGAATTTCTTAATTTGTTCATACTCTTCTGTGTCAGTGATGGCTACAGGTCTTGTGTCATTCAGATCATCAGCTACCCTTGCAGATAAGTTGGTGAACTGATCCGAAAGTTCTGCTACTTTCTCTGATAGTGTACTTATTTCCTCAGTGTGTTTTTCTGAACCAAGTTTCAGAGTGTCCAATTGTGTTGAAATCGTATCTACTGTGTCCTTTAAGTTTTCTTGAGTTTTTGCAAGTTGCGTAACCGAATCGGTAGATGCAACTGAGTCAATTTTAGCTTGCAAGATGTCGTGATTTTCATGAACAGTAGTTTGCAGTTCTTTTATGGCTGCTTCGTGATTCTGTATTGCATTTTCATGACGCGAAAAAATAGGTTGGAAATGCTCACAAGTTTGTGTTTTTACGTCATTACAGACTTTTTGACATTTCGATTCGATGTTATGTAACTCAGTAGTTAAATCTTCACGTGTTTGTTCAAGCGTGGCGTCTAACTTTTGAAGATTTTGTTCCATTGTGTCTAACTTTTGAAGATTTTGTTCCATTGTGTCTAACTTTTTAAGATTTTGTTCCATTGTGTCTAACTGTTGCTGTGTTTGTCTCTGGTGTTGTTCCAATGTACCTAACTTTTGAAGCTTTTGCTGTGTTTGTCTCTGATTTTGTTCCATTTGTTGCATTAGGTGTAATAACAATGCATTAGTGTCTGGAATCTGTTCCTCTACGCTTTTCGGCAGTGCTTTTGCACCGGCAACATTCACATTTTGACAAACAGAAAATGTGTCTTGACTTATTTGAGAAAACGGTGAGGACGCAAAACCTGAATGTACAGTATTTGCAAAATTGTGTCCTGTCATTTCGGATTCCTGAGGCGAGCTGTTGCCAAGCGATCGATCGATAATGCTTCCCTGTTCACTAATTGTTTCACTGCCTACGCCATTGTTTGTCGCCCGCTCCATTTCCCTATGCACAATTACCAAATTACTATGTTGAACATTAGTTAATTCATTACACGGTGGCGCTAACACATTGCTTTCGTCTTCACTGTCATTCCTCAGTTTACTTTGGAGCCTAGTATTACGTTTTTCACATGCCATAATTGTCACAATATTTCACATGATAACACAGAAAAACACAATTTGAAGAGCAAAATAACAAAACATATTAACATAGCATTGAAAATAATATCTAGTTAATTGCAAGTGCAGCTGCGAAATACTTGGTGCAAATCTACATGCATGCCACAACTGTGTACAACAATGAAAAACTACAACTACAAAGGAAATTCTCTCTATAATTACGCGCTAGCAATAAACAAAAGCTACACTAATTACACAAACTACAAGAAAAAAATCAGAAGATTCCAGTGAGGTATCCTCGGCTAAGGGTCGACATATGAAACGTCCCCTTTGAACAATTATACATGATTGTGCTTAAACTGACACACAATATTTTTAGCACAACGCAATGTGACTTTCAAAAATCCCTACAAAAGAATGGTCCTGACTAACATTAACCTATACCTTTCACAAATCACTTACCTCACCAAAAATCGTCGTTACTCGAACTACTGCAATACAGCGAGCGCCACTACTGCCAGCTAAATAAAAGGTTCGAACTACTGAAGGCACTAACTACTGATAGGCATAGTTAGCAAATGAAAGTTTTTGATAGAGAACAAGCAATGTGTTTACCTTAATACTCATAATATATACAGCACTTCATGATATCCAGTATTACCAATTTCAAAACTCCGCCATCTCTCTCCCCACATCCACCACTGCTGCCGGCTCACCTCCAACTGCGCAACGCTACGCGCTGTTCACATCCAGCTGCCCAACACTACAATGGCAGACAACAATGCAAACTAGCCAAAGACTGCACACAGCACAGCCAGTGATTTTCATACAGAGCGCCACGTAACGTTGCCAATAAGAAAACATAAACAGCGTATTTACACTGTAATGCTCAGTAACATTTAAACGACATTTTTCTGTAAGTTTCCTATAATGTCTGAAATCACTTTATACAAGTTTTCGATTTCAGCCACTCATAAACGTAATTCGCTGTAACACATTCCTTCTCATCGAGACAACAGATCTTCACCTGAAGCACTGCAGCAAAGTTGTGTGATAACACAAGAGTGTGTTAAACGCTGTATTCTAAGTAAAAGCAAATGCATCAGTAGTCATAAGTTGCAGTAACGCTAACTAACATCACACATGTTCACAAGGAGATTTATCATCCAGTATTTATCGAGTTTAGCGTGAAGGACTATAACCTTGCTCAGTTTTGCAATAGCAGCAGTGATGAACCAACTGTATAGCTCAGAGTATTTATTTCTATATAACGGAAACAAAATTGATATAAATTACATTTCTTAAAACCACATATACTGCCACTAGAATAATTTATATGTTAACAGTTATCGATATACCATTCTCCCAGTCATGTGAGCTTTCTCAGAGGTTAATTATTTTGAGACATATAGCAACACCCCTCAGTGCAAGACACGTAAGTTTTAGTGCTGACGATTAGTAATGACTAAAGGAGCTATGACGACAGTTTTAATTTATTCAATATGGTGGACCCTCCCCCTTCCCTCTCCCTGCCCGCTGGTATAGACCTGGCAACGGCGCATTTGGTTATCAACTAAATCAGTTAAATTGATTGTTTAATTCCCCCTCTTGGGAATCCTCAGCCCATTAGGTTGTCTCTCCACCCCCTCCCTCCCCTCTCTGGGAAATCCCTAGACCTTCCCAGTTCTCCCCTCTGGGAGATCATACCTGTGTGCTGGACCAGGACTCGAACCTGGGAACATAGCCTTTGAAGTTTGGAAGGTAAAAGAAGAGATTCTGGTGCAATTATATCAAATTAATGGAGCAATTAATTAGATTGAACAATTAATTAAACCCTCCCTCTCCCTCTCGCACCTGGAGAAATGGCGGGAAATTCAAAGTCGATGGGAAACTCAAATTTTCATGGTAGATCATAATTTTCGCTGTTAATTCAACTGCTAAGTACATTGCATTGCAGAGGGCATAATAATAATAATATATCCATTATTTATAAAAATTCAATTAGCATATCGCTGGTATGGAAGGATTTAGGGCACTCTCTTTATTTCATCAACATCTGTTTTGACATCACAACCCAAGATGGCCAAAATACTGGCGTAGTCTAACTCCCCTTCTCCTACTGAAGGAAAACTCAAACATCAGCGGGATTTTTTTTTTTCTGGCTGTGAAGCATGCGAGATGGGAAGGGGTAGTTGCCACTGATCAAACGCTACAGAGAAACTCTAGCCAGTCTCATCAATAACTGCTGGATGTAGAGAGGATATTTTCGCTATTAGTCTAGCACTAGAGAGTTGCTCCAGCCAGTCTAGCCAATAGCCGTATGTGGGAAGGATCGGTAATAATAATAGGACAACGAACAATCACCGAAGCGCAGGAGAGTAGACTCCTGCCGATCGACAAGTGGACAGCTGCTGGAAGAGTCATGTAGCAACAGCGTTGGGGAATGAAACACACTTCTACAAATTTACTAGTCACAAGTCACAACCTAGACAACAGAAATGTGGAAAATATATCGTACGATTTTCTTACGAGTGCAGTGCTCGTTATCTTACTTGAATATGGCATCTCAAGACGGAAAAACTGGCCAGCCACCTCCTGTCTAGTCCAGCGCCATCTACTGAGTGTAGTGTGCACCTGAAGAGCCGACCACCTGGAGCCTTTCCCACTACCTGCCCGTTCACTACAGACGAAGCCGCAGCTTCTGGTCGGCCCAGCCCTGATGACCACGCCTGCCGCTAGCCGCGGACCTGCCTCGCTAAAAGCCTAGTTTACACGACGACATTGGGTTGCGCCACTCGTTGCGTGAAATGATTGCACGCAAATCGTTTCATATTTGACTGTAGACACGGCGAAACCAGTTTCGTCGTTTTGTGGGTTCTTGAGTCGTGTCTGAAATGAAAGTTTTGGCAGCTTCCAGACACTCCGGGATGATGATGGCATTGAAACAGAGGATGACACGCGTAAAGCTGAAATACTAAACACCTTTTTCCAAAGCTGTTTCACAGACGAAAACCGCACTGCAGTTCCTTCTCTAAACCCTCGCACAAACGAAAAAATGGCTGACATCGAAATATGTGCCCAAGGAATAGAAAAGCAA